>NC_082398.1:763894-788122 GCF_031168955.1 Gadus macrocephalus
TGTTTATAAGGCATTTCACGGACTGCTGGGCGTTAATCTCTAGTTAATAAGGTGTGCCGGCACTGTGTTTGTGTGGCTGCGAGCGGAGAGTCATTTGTCATCCGTCTGCGTCTGTCTAAGCTTTCACCCGGACGATGGGTCAACGCGGAGCGGCCATGTTGCTTCTTCCAGCCGACATGTTGACACTCTTGCGCTGACAAGAAATGATTAATACACATATATATATATATATACATACAAAATTTCTTTCTTCTTCAGTTTGATGCATGAAACTTTGATATATATATATAATGTTTCATGCATCAAACTGAAAAAAGATCTTACACTATTCCATATGTCCCTCTGACCCCGCCCCCAACCTCTCTCTCTCTTTCTCTCTCTCTCTCTGAATCAACAGAGGGAGCGGGTTCCTTGTTAGTCCTCGGTAGTGTAACAATGCCTAATCAGTCTGGGTCTAGACGGGAGAGGGGGATGAAGGGAGAGAGAGAGAGAGAGAGAGAGAGAGAGAGAGAGAGAGAGAGAGAGAGAGAGAGAGAACATGACTTGCATTGGTTGTAATGAGGGCTCGGGCAAAGAAAAAAAAGAAAAAGATAAAGAGCCTTTGTTTCGGCGTGAAAGACACAGGGAAAAAGAGTGAGGATTGAAAGAGAAACGAAGAGCGAGAGAGCGGAACGACGGAGAAGGAAAATAGGATAAACAATGGAAGAGAGAGCCGTCGCTGCTCGCCGAGAAACGGGCCAGGAGTAGGGGGGGGGGGGGGGGGGGGGAGATAATTGGGCGCGAGGAGAGACATACGGGAGCCAGGAGGTGTGGGACATGTTGTCATGAGGCGGAAGGTATGGCTGGTGGGGATGGAGGTGGTGGTGTGGTGCGAGGTGCAGTGATGGCGGTGATTGGGATGGAGATGGCGGATTTGATGGTGGAGGAGGTGGTGGTGGTGGTGGTGGTGGTGCGAGTCGTGGTGACGACAGTGAATGTGATGGAGACGGCGAGGGGTGGTGGAGTTGATGGAGATGTTAGTCGCAGTGATGGGCTTGCTTGTGACGGAGACGGTGAGGGTGGAGGAGACGTTGGGGGAGGAGGTGGTGAAGGGAAAGGAGGAGGTGATGCGAGGTGCTGATGTTGGTGGAGGAGGAGTAGGCGCTGTGCATTGCGATGGAGGTTTCGATAGTGGTGGTAAGTAGCGGGTTGGTTGCTGAGGAACAGTAGACACGGGAGGAGGTGTATATTTGTATTATTTCTGACCTGTTACGACCTGCCTTCCAGCTAGCACACGACACACAGGAGAGTTCACGGACGAGGATGAAAACAGCGGAGGAGGCGAGAAAGATAGCTTTCAAACGGAAACCAGAACATAAATGGGCAATCATTTTCTGCCTTTCATACCATTTAATCAGTAGTCACCAGGGTTTGCATCACATTTAAAGTCAAATGCATCCCTATAGGACAGCCTGCTCTGCTTGATAATGGAACGCTAGAGCGATCCAGATCCCTCGTGCCTGAAACCGTAACCACAGTGCGCGTCCCAGCACATGATAACTGCCGACCAAACCCCAAGTGTCACTTGCTCCCATCCCAGGGGCCCGCTTCTCCAGAGGGAAGCCATTTTTGGCCCCCAAGCGAGAACCTTGTGAAGGGGAATTTCCACAAAACAACCCTTGGAGTGGAACGCAGAGCTGGTACACTGGAGTACCCAAACGCACACGCACAACGCATTTTGATCCGTTCTGTCACAGGAAGGGTGTTCTCGTGTTCCACACTGTCCTCAGCATCCTCTGTACTGAGGATGCTGTAGTAGTGTGTGTGCGCGTGTGTGTGTGTGTGTTTCTGTTATGTGTGTGTCAGTTATCTCTGCCCGGTGAATCGGGGCGGGGGACTTCAGGGACAATATATGTGCCTGCAATGGCAACATATAGAAGGACAACGGAAAAAAACCAAGAGATAAAAAAAGAAAAAAAACACACAAGCTCGGCCATGACCTGGGCGGTGTGTGTGTACGCATGGGCGGCGAGGGGAGCGGAGGATCGGGGGAGGAGGGGGGGAGTTACCGGGGGTAGAAAGCCGTTGATTGATCGCCCCTTCCAGCCATCGCGGCCCCGATAGCTCCTCCTCCTGCCTTGGCTCCTCGCTCCTCTCTCAGTGTCGAGGGGCCGCGTGGGCAGCCAATCAGAAGGGAGCAGCGGTGCAGCCGGTGATCGTCGCATTGCGCGGGGTTAGCTCGGCGACAGCTTGGACGCGGAAGGTGGCGGCGGCGGCGGCGGTGACGGCGGCGGCAGCGGCAGCGTCTTCGCCTCACCGTGATCAAGCGGAACGCAGGGGCGGGGGAAACGGCGGGCATATGGTGGCGGACGTTAAGACGAAAGAATGAGACGGAGGAAGGGGATTAGAGGCCTTATTCTATTACGAAGCGCAGCGCGTCCGGGCTTTGACTTTTCCTTTGTTTTTTCCAAACGGTTTATAATCGGCTGCCACCACACCGGCAGCGTTCCAAATTGTACTTGTTTTTGTCCTCTTCGTGCTCCCCCCCCCCCCCTATTGTTTCTGCTCTCAATCCGGCTTTTTTGAGTCCCCCTACGTTCGGCGCTCCCATTGTCGTACATGAAAGGGAAAATAAATAAATAAGCAAACAGCGAGGGGGTAAAACGTTGGTTAAGTGCGGGCGTGCCGGTCGACACAGCAGCGAGCGAGCGTCACAAGCACTGTTACTGTTTCGGAGGAGGACAGAGGAGGGGGGGAGTGGGGGTCGGCGAAACGGTATTCTTCTTCATCATCGACTCATCCTCCTCCGCAGGAAGTGGCCGCTGACTCACGCCGGTTGTCTTGATCCGTGTGATAATAAAACGTTTCCGCGGGTGATTACCTGTAACGACAAAGGACTCCGGGCTCCGGAAGGACGCACGTCTAGCCGGCTAACATCTTTGACATTGCTTTTAGTTCTTGAATGAAGAAGGCTTTTGAGGGAAGGTCGAACCCAGCAGTTAGAGCTCAAGTCTCTGCCGCCAGATGCCCGTCGGTTCCTCCGCCCAACCGCTGCTGCTAGCATTGCGGCGGCTATCGCCAGATCCCCCGCCAGGCAGGGCCCACCTCCTGGTTGAGATGTGACAGCACTCCTGCGACCCGCGTTCCGTTGGCTACAGACGCTGTCGTCCCTGGCAACCGGCCACCCCACTGGCTGGCTGGCTGTTTGAAGGAGGTGCATCCCCATATGGCTGACACTAGTCAAGCACCATCTGGCTGGGGCGACTTTTTTCGGTCTTTACTTCTATTCTGGGTTCAATTATTTTAATTGCTGGCTTGAAAAAAGAGTAACACACTTTGAAGGATTTAAAGGTGTCAATGATTTGCATATTTTTTTGACTATTAAAGGAGCCTTATTTTAGATTCCCACGGTGGATATTTATAAAGGGCACATCAATGTAATGTATTCCATACGCTGCCACGGCAAGACACAGCTTATTAACTGTAGGCTTGATTAAGTAAGACACCCAGGGTTATATAATGATGATACTGAAATAGCCATTGGTTTGTGCTCATTAAGAGGTTCTTTGCCGCTTAATGTTCACAGTCAATTGTGAACTTCCCCCGGTTACCGGTCCAACGCCTTTATCAAACAGAACCAAGTCCTTAGCAACCATGGCCACAGTTGGATTGGGAGTCCATCCAGAGATGACACAGACCTTATAGATAAACAGCCACTATGTCGTTTACATCCCTACATCACGACAGCCACTGCGACACAAATCATTAAAGACACAAAGAAACAACAAAGCCAACGTGCGTCTCATAGTGAGTCTTTTTCCTCCGACATCAGAACCAGAAACAATTTATTGTTAGACAAATGCATTTTGTGAAAATAAATCACTGCTGTCAAAGGCTCAAATATTTAACAGACACCTTTTTTCCCTCTGACATTCACCATTGTCAGTCAGAAAAGCGACAGCGCCTTTTTCCCGTACCTTTTCTAGCATATGATTACCGTTCCCTCTGACAACATGGCTGATTGCTTTTGATGCTGCTTCAATGAGCCGAAGAGCGCATTTTACCACATTTCCCATGATGCCACTGCCTAGCAATTACTGATTAGGGTGAGTCGGCATCAAACGCGATTACACCGCAGGGATTGATTCGACTGGTTCTCCGGGAGTTTTATTTTGACAACGCTCCATCCTTCACGTTTGCTTACCCCGTCGACAGCGAATTATTATTCTGGTATTTTCTAGGTGAAAAACCGCTCAGCCCCGGGGACATTGTGCTGAACGGATAAAAACTGAAATTTCACATTTCATCAACCGGTGTGTGCACTCTGTGGTTTTAACCGTCATCATTTGAAGACACTTTCAGCTCTCGAGCTGAATTTGGAACACGCCGTGTTGAGGTGTTGTGATTGTCTTTGTATGAGATAACGAGGCACTTTTTGGCAGCAATTTTAATAGGAGGCTTTTAACGTCACTTTTGATAGAAGCGTCTTTAAGTGACTGAAGCTAAATGCCGCATTCCTGCCCGTCCAACTTCTATTTCTTACCCATACTAGCATCTGTCAAAGCCTGTGAAGTTAATCCTCTGTCCGCGATCCTTACTAAGGGAATGGAAGAACGACCATTGGGAACGACTCTGGTACAACCGAGACCCAGATCAATGGCTAATCGCTCTTCAAACACATGGCCCTCCCACACCTGTTATTGAGCCCTCCGGTTTTCTAACTGACGGAATTGACAAATCAATGCCTAGCAAATTTACGTCTCTTGCTATACCAATAAGTACCCCAGATCTAATGAATTAATATGAAAAACTGCGATTATTGTCGCCATGTGCTCAGTTCATCGTTTTTCATCGAAGGGGGTACATGGCTCCTAGAACAAAGGTTATGGGTTTGAGTGTATGTGCAACGTCCACCCCCCACAGTAGGCCTTCTAAATACCCCAACCCCTACCTGCTTCTTAATGACATCTACGCAAGTTCACTGCAAGTCTCTTTGGATGAAAGCTCATGCTAAACGACTGCTACTCACCGAGTATTAACTAACGACTTGTTGATGATCTGTTCTCTCTTCTATCAAAACACATAAAATGGCTGAACAGGTATTGGGGAGTTGAGTTCAACTCCTCTTTTCTGTTTTAGTACCGAACACAAAATGGCTGCCGTCTGTTTTAAAAATAAAACGCAAGACACCTTAAGCTACTGCTGAGTCCAGGACAGATTAGTCGATATTGCTTACGCAACAGGTAGCGGGATTAAGGATTACTCGAGCATTGTCAGGGAACAGAATAGTGAGTTAAGCAGCACTGGCTGAGGCATTTCAACAAAACGTCGGAAACGGAACAAAAGCGAGTTTATTTTCTGCGGTCAGCCCCCTCCTCCATTTATTGGTGGAATAAGGATTCACACCCACACCCACACACACACACACACACACACACACACACACACACCGGTGCACATGGGAGAGACGCAGGCTGTTATGTGTACCTACCAGCCCCCGGACACACGACCAGACGCCACCGCCACCGCCTCAACAGTCACACGGTCGATGTGACACCTGGCTTATTGCCGTGACAACCCTCCACGAAAGGGAGACGGCCCGCCTCCCTCCCATCAACTGCACACACACACACACACACACGTCATCTCGGACTCCATACATGTCAGACCCCCGGATCGACCCTTTACCCCCCACACGCACCCCCCTACACCCCTCCCACCTCCAACACCCCCATCTCCAGCCCCCTCTCTTGAACCTCTATGAAACACGCAGAGTGATTCTATTCGCTGCCTGCTCCCTCCCTCCCTCCCCCCCTCCCCCCTCTGCTCCCCCGTTCCCCAGCTGAGAGCACCCACGCAGAGACTGAATGACGCTCTGAAGGTTAAGAACGAGCAAGACCTTTCTAGCCAATGGAATGTCACCGTTGCTATCTGATGGTGGCACCGCCTGACAGGTAATTACAAGACGTAGGAAGAGGAGGAGGAGGAGGAGGGAAATTCCTCAGGTGTGTGTGTGTGTGTGTGTGTGTGTGTGTGTGTGTGTGTGTGTGTGTGTGTGTGTGTGTGTGTGTGTGTGTGTGTGTGTGTGTGTGTGTGTGTGTGTGTGTGTGTGTGTGTGTGTGCCGGTAGGGAGGGCAGAGATAGAAGTAGAGAGAGAAGGATGTGTTGGAAGGCAAGGGGAGGTGCCCTCTTTGCCAGGTAATTAAGCGCAGTGACGCCGGAGTCACCGTTGCACTCCGGCAAGCGCGAACACCTGGAACGGAGCTGGGAATAGACCGCATGCACACCCACACACACACACGCACGCACATACAATGTCCATCTGACACTGGTGTTAAGTGCACGTGACAACGGTCTCAATGGACATGCACTGCTGTCACAAATTCCTGTTTGAACATGCAGCTTCCTGTTTGAGCATGCATGGCTTCCTGTTTGAATATACACAGCTTCCTGTTTGAGCATGCATAGCTTCCTGTTTGAACATACACAACTTCCTGTTTGATCGGGCATGGCTTCCTGTTGGACCACACTGACAAGCGGCTTAAGATGCCGGTGGCCATCATGAAAAGAGAAAGTGAAAGTTAAATAATAAAGTGAGAGTAAAATGTAATTGAAAGTGAAACTAATAAATAAGTAAAAGTCTCATGGGAATCTGCATGCCTAAGGGGTTCATGTGTAACACTTTCAGATTCATGGCGTAAATTATTTTCTTAGGCAGCAGTTCAACTGCTGTCATTTGTGACTTTAATGTCATAGTGACCGCAATCCACTCAGCAGCCAGTCCTCAAGCGAATATAACCTTTAAAACATGCAATCGTATTCAGAAAGGTTTGTATTTTATTTGTTTGTGTATTTATAGAAACATGAGTTGAGAATGGTTGGGGGGGGGGGTGCTTGGGGGTCTGAGGTAACTTCCTGCTGGGGAGGGAATCACCTTTCTTAAATCCATCGTCACTCTATTAGCGGTCGGAATAGTGAGCGAGAGAGCTAAGCCATGAGTGAAAGAGCGAGAGAGAGAGAGAGAGAGATAGAGATAGAGTTAGAGAGAGAGAGAGAGAGAGAGAGAGAGAGACAGAGAGAGAGACAGAGACAGAGACAGAGACAGAGACAGAGAGAGAGAGAGAGAGAGAGAGAGAAAGTGACCGAGCGTGATCAGAAACAGCAGCGACCAGAAGAGAACGGGAATTCATGAGGGGTAATAATCCCTTCCCTTACTGTTCCGTCGGCCCCCGCACGCCCGGAGTATTAATCAAAGGTGGAAACGGATTGTTTTCTCTCCGCGGTGCAGCGGCGGGAAAAAATATAAAACCTGATGTGTGTCGGCGCGTGGCGCCACTGGGCTAGGGGGCGGGGGAGGGGGTGGGGGAAGGGGAAGTTATGTTGCGTGACATTCTCTTCATATTATCGCCAGGCCGGAGGTCACCTCTGCGGCAACCAGGGAAGGAAGAAAAAAAAATAACATGGAAAGAAGAAGCAAAAAAATAAAGCAGGGGAGGAAGGTAAGAGGAAAATAACGATGGTGTTGCACCCGCCCACGGAGCACACATGCATCAGTCCCCTCCCCCCCCCCCCCCCCTAGTATCCATGTGCATGACACAGAAGCAATTCGCAATGGTCGTGCGACCTTGCAGAGACATTATGCTCACTGGAATAACCAAAAGTACCGTTGAAGGTCAAACCCGCGCATCCAAACCTACAACCTGTACACTTCCTGAGCGGTGTTTCAAACAACGAGACCCGCAGGGCCCCGATAGGGTGACTGTCGATGTATTTGCTTGACCGAGGTTAATCCAGCTGCTGCCGTGCCTGTGTTTTGTGTGGCTCTGGGTTTCGGACCGCCAATATCTGCAACCTAACCTGTAGGCATCCTTGAGTAAGATGCTCCTTCCCTGCTCCTGGATCTGAATTCAAGTCCGTTTTTGATCTCAAGTGTTTACTAAGTGACTAAATGGCCGGACACAGGACTCTGTCATATATACACGACACGGACCCGAGCAGAAATCCTCGTTTCAATTCCCTTCACGTGCCGCGCTCATAATTGTAATTGCCACCGCGTTGCCTCTTTGACAAAGTGAGACAAACACTGCATGAATTTACACCATATAATTAGTTTGACTGGCTGAAAGTTGGAGGGAGAGAGGGAATTTAACACGCAAAAAGGTGTATAATTTCAAAAATGGGATAAATATGGCCCCGTGTGTGAGTCACGTAAACATGACAGGTACGAAGTGGCAAAACACAGAGTGCAAGGACAGCTGCCTCTCTCTCTCCGAGGCCTGGAGGGACAGAGACGTTTGATTTGGTTTGTTTCTGTTTCTGAAGTCCTCATCATACGCGTTCGTAGGCGTGACGCAAACGGTTTGGTGTCCGCTCACCGGGGCTCAAAATTGACATCGTTTGGACAGTGGTGGTGAGTCACCACTTTAACCCTGTAAGACCCAAATATAGAAAAAAACCCAAATTTTTTTTTTTGACCTTTCAGATGTTGTTGTAGGAGGCCTTTGATGCAGAAATTAAAGAGTTTTTTTAAAAAATAAGTTTATGTACGTTTTTAGAGAAATGTTGTAATATTGCAACATTGGGCTTAGTTGGGAGCAGGATTTCTGTATTTGTACTCACGTTGTCTGAACAATTCAGAACAACTAAGGGTTCATTTGCAGGGTTGATTGCTTACTTAGCCCCATAACGGTATATAACATTAATAATAATCACACATTAGTCCTATTTTTATGAAGTAATTTATTAAAAATATTAAAAATCGCGTTTTTCCCCTCTTTTTTTCTTTTCATGACATTGGTCATGAAGACTTTCGTTGGTGGTGAAAGTCCCAAAAACAGTCCCTGTTGTCTGAAAAGCAAAGGCGAACATCACACTTTCTGCATTGTGTGTTGGTGTATCCTTTATTGCACTGTCTGCAGCGTCCTCTCCCTGTCTTCCTTGGGAAATGGGCAACTAGGTCCTTGCGTACATCCAATGGGAGGTGTGCACATCTCTTGGATGGCCTCTTCTGAGCATTCAGAGGGCTTCCTGATGTCACTGACTGTGTTGCTGGGCTTTCTTTGCTGAAGATGGCCGTCCTCTCTTTGCAGTTTAGGGTTAGGGTTAGGGTTAGTGTTGCGTTTACCAGGATGAGAGAGGATGCTAGCTGTGCCTGAAACTGTCTCCTGTTCATTGTCTCTTTGCTAGACACCTTGAGCGCTTTACAGTCCCGCTTGTAGAGCAGCCAGGCATTGACCACAGCGAGGTTGATGGTGTGCCAGAAGATGTACATGTACCTGCGACGGGATTTGATGGGGAACTTATATTTGGCTGTAAATGAGTCCATCAAATCCACACCTCCCATGTACTTGTTGTAGGCACCAACAATGTAAGGCCTCTCAACATCAATGTAGGTTCTATTGGCTTTGCCCAGCGTTGAATCTTCTGCACAGGTTCAGGTCCAGCAAACGATGCCAAAAGTGTGACGGCCCTGCCGTCATACATTTGACCCCTCCAATTTTAGGTCAGGCTGATCAAATTAACTACAACTTTTAAATCAGTCAAATTTGACCAATTTGAACAAAAGGGTAGAATGTATAATATCCATGTATAAAGAAAGTACTCTGTTTCAGGCAGTGGTGTAGTGGAGGGAACACAACCTGTTTGAGCCCACTGCAACAAGCCAGCTATTTTGACTACCACATTCACCCAGTGTTGTGTAATTGCAACAATTATGTAACAAGCTCTAAATGAAATTTGATGCATCGATTCCACAATAACTACATATGTACATGCTCTAGACATTATAATGACAACCAAAAAAAATATAAAAGACATTTTACTTGCATGCATCTGATGAATCCAGTCCAATGAAACCAATAGAGGTTGTTCGAAGAAAACCTTGAGAGGTTGTGTGAGTTCATGGCCAGAAGGCGTGACTTATAAACAAATGTACGATCAAATAGCATTGTGAGACTGAACAATAGGACCCAATGACTATGTAAATGTGGTAAAAGAATAAAATAAAATATAACAGATTGTTTTTTAGGATGGTTAAAGGTAACGTTGTAATTTTACAACAAGGGGTGCTACAGGGTTAAGGCTGACTCATTTGGACTCTCTGGAACAACAGGGGATTGATGGCGCCTCATTACTAACCCCCTCAGGGTGCTTGTTATGACACCGGTGTGATGCTAATGCTAATGTCGCAACTCATCGTTTTTAATGTAAATGTGTACATTTAAGATGGTGGGGAGGAAGACAGAGATACCCACTTAAGATTGGAACCCCTGAAAGTGTCATCTTGGGGGAAAAATCCCTTAGACTGATAAAGGAGGCAGAAATAACAACTGACAAACCGGGAAAAAAAAACTAAGATTGAGGAGTCTGGCCATGTTTCAAATGCGACACGTCAATATCAAAGGGGCCCCACGGCCCCTTGCTAATGGAAGGGGAGGGCAGAGGGGAAGGCAGTTTGGCGGTTGCCAAACTGTTGCACTAATTAGCATCATGCTGTTAGCCCTTCGAGGTGAATCTGAAAATGTCTTTCGATTCCGTGAAACAACCTTAATTTTCTTGTCGAAACGTCGACTCCATGAGATTCATTAAGTTTATGGCGAGGTTGCAGCTCCGTCCAGTTGCTCCGTGTGCCAACTTTTGCATTAAGCGTCGGCACTGATTGAATGGCAAGCAAAGTGTTGTCACAGAACATGAAATCCACCGCTAATTGATTCCGAGAAGGCATTGATTTCATCGAAACCGCCGGAGCTCCGTTTCACGTATGTGACCGAACACATCCGTCAAGCTCATCGGGCGAACCGCATACTTCCTCGCACAGAACGCCGAAACTCGCAAACTCATTACCCCATCATGTCCTGATGACTACAGAATTAGACACGATAAGATTAAAATCAACTCAATTAGTCTCTCAAAGGAAATGTGGGATCCGCACGGGCAGAATTACAGGGCAGAAAAGGCAAATAACTACCAAAAAATATTTCTGAGAAGAATAACTGAAATTAAAAGACCAAATATGAACCTGAACATTATTGAATATTATGAGGCTTTAGCGTCGTGAAATGGCACGTCAAGCAAAGTTATTTTAATTTAAAAAGGACTCCCCTGAGCCCTGCCTTACTTTGCAATGCTGAATTAGATCCGAGTTGTTTTCAGTATTAAATACTCTAAATGTAGATTAGCAATTAGATTTGCAATTTCCTGCGCTGACAAACATACAAACTTCACCAGAATGGATGCCAAGATGCTGTTTAGTGGCATAAACACAAGAAGGAACGAATGAAGAATGTCCCCCGTGCATTCAGGTCGAAATATTGCACAGATAGAGTGAGCCAGAAGAGGATTGTGGGGGTTTCTTCAGAGTTTCCTGACAGCATCGAACCAATCTGCCCACCCACATGTCTAGCCAATGGCGATTAGGCGTGCTGTGGCTAAGGAGGGCTGATTGGTTCCAACCGAGACAGAGGGGAGGAAGAGGAGGAGGGAAAGGAGATGGCATACAGTGAATGGTTGATATGAGGACGTGCGCACACATAGGGACACCATGATGAAGATTTTCAGTTGGACTTTCTGACCTCTTCTCTCTCTCTAACTGAACTACTGTTTCTTACTCTGCTCGGTCTCTCTCTCTCTCCCTCCCTCTCCAATTGAACCACTCTTGCGTTCTCTCTCTCCCCACTCCATCTATCTCCCCCTTTAGCCGAGCCAAATAGCTTCCCCCTTCTCCCTCTCTCTCACGACATATCCTAGAAGATTCCACTTACGCATGTGAAGAGTGAAAGCCTCGACAGTTTTCTTAAGTGCAGAAAGCACAACCCAGGCACCATTAAAACAAGGAGAAAAAAAACCACTCCTTTTCTCCTGCTGTTCCTACCTCCTCCTTCTCTCTACCTCACACACATCAATTGGGTTTATGGCCACTTCAAGTTATTGCCTCTAAGTTGACTTGCTCAGTAGATATTGACCTGACCTACTCTGAGCGCAAGAGAGAGAGAGAGAGAGAGAGAGAGAGAGAGAGAGAGAGAGAGAGAGAGAGAGAGAGAGAGAGAGAGAGAGAGCGAGAGAGAGGATTGGATTGTATGTCTGTTACCTGCAGAAGCAGAGAAAACCTTGAATTGCTGACAGCCATAAGATACGATGTACTAGAGTGGTTAAGTTAGAAAGGGAGACAGGGTTGGGGGGGAGAAAGAGAGGGAGGGGTGGGTGGGGGGGAGGGTGGGAGGGAGAAAAGGGAATGCAATTGAGAGGGGGCTTAAAAAAAGACATGGTTGGAGAGGGACAAAAACAATAGAGAGTGGGAGATAGAGAGAGAAAAGAACAAGATGGCTGCAAAGGTAGCCCGGAGAGATCGAATAGGCTCCAAGCATGCAGCCGAGCGGTCCATGTTTTCCCGTTTCCTCCATTCCTTGTTTTATTCACATCTATGCCTCGGTTCTGCAGAGCAGGACTGTATTTAAGTATGGGATATAAAAAAATAAAAACCCCAGGGTCAATATGGGAACCACTCTGGCCTGGGCACATAGGCACAGTCCCCTGTCTATCCTGCTGAGCACTGGTGTGTTATGGGAGCCAAGGTTTGCAGACACACCCTCGCCCCTGGGACCCTCTACTTCAACGGGTCGTTGGACCGGGGGAAACTTTCGGTCAGGGGGAGGGTCGCTATTGGTCGAACCACCTGGAGGTCCGTCCCCCGTCCCCCCCCACCCGGCGCCTGATGGGGTGAGTGATGGACCAGGATGGGGAGTTACTCAAGTATCTGCGGTTCTGCTCTAGCGGTGCCTGAGTTCCCCCCCCCCACCCCCACCCCCCATCTAGCTCATACTGGGGTGTTTAAAGTGTGTCAAGGCTCCGAGTGGGGGGAGAATGAGGCACAGTAATTTCCATTATCACTCGCTCTCTCCCTCTCTCTCCCTCGCTCTGTTTCTCGCGCTCTCCGTGTATGTGCGTGTGTGTGTCTCTCGATCTTTTTCAATCGTTTTTTCTCTCTGCTTCTCACCCGTTTCTGTCTCACTCTCTCTCTCTCGCCCTGTCTCAATCTCTTCCTCTCATTTCTCTAGTGTGTGTCGTTCTCTGGCTAACCCTCTCTCTCCACCTGTCTCTCCAACCTTTTTCCACCCGTCTCTCCAGCTCATCCGTCTTTCCATGTAACCTTCCCTCCGTTGATCTCTCTCCTTCAACCATTCTCCCACTCGGATAACCTTCATCTCCTCCCTCTTATCCAATCTCTCTCCCACACACACACACACACACACACACACACACACACACACACACACACACACACACACACACACACACACACCTTCACAGACCCCCACACAAGCACACTCTTCCAAACCCCTATACACACACACACACGCCTAGTTATGCTTCTTTTATTTACCAGCCTGTCCTCCTCTCTCTGACATTGCTGCTCCGCACAGGGACACCTTATGTGCAGGTGAGCGTCTGTGCAGCGGTGGTGAGGAGACAAAGATGGATGCCAGGGGCTTGACACAGATCTGTCACGGAGAGATCCAGAGGTCTTTGAAGTACTCGCATCATGGCGTGCGTTGGTGGTCGTGTGTGTGTGTGTGTGTGTGTGTGTGTGTGTGTGTGTGTGTGTGTGTGTGTGTGTGTGTGTGTGTGTTGATGCAAAAAAGCCGGAATAACAACAGCAGCATGCATGCACCATTTGTCATAATCGCTTTACAGGTTAGCATGACCTCCACCTACCGACACGCCCTTTATTTATTTATCTCTGCCCCGAAACTCACTCAACAACGGATTTCACCCGCTTGCCAAAGAAAATATGTCGACCCAGCCTTCTGAAGCCCTTTTAAATGCTGTTAGCAGATGATGGAACAGGCGCCATCGTAAACATCCTTACAGGAAGAAGAAACACATAAAATGGCGTCCCAGAGGACAGAAAGTGGGAGACAAAATATGCGCCGCTGTCGTCCCCCGTGGGTCGATTCAGCTGTCAACTGAAAAGAACAAAGTGAATCTGACAAGGAGCCGTGCCACCGACAATCCCCTGGCTGGCTCGGGAGTACTTGCAGGCTTTTAAATAGTGGAGAATATTCCAAAGCCACGCAGGTATTAGGTTGTCCTCGCAATTTATTTGTTGTCATTGTGTGTTTTCACCCTTGAAAGCTGTGTGTGGCCATGACGGGAATATATGAAGAAGAACACACGTTTATGTTTAAAACCAAAGACCAAGATGGTACGTGTCACGCGTCACATTTTGTAGGGAAACAATAAATAAAAGTGTCTTGTTTCTAATATGTTTTTATTCAGTCACGATTGTAAAAATAGTGCTACTGTCAAATTCTGAAAGGTATATGAGGGCTACGCATGGAGCCCAACAACCTGTCAATGCAATGCTGTTACCAGTGCACTACTTTATATCTTAACGTATCAATATTTGATACCAGACTTCACGATTCAACACGTCGAGCAGTAAAAACGAGGTTTGAATCAGGGCTTCAAGTAGAAGGAAAAAAATGCATTATGGAACTGTTAAAACAGCCTGCAAAGCAAGGAGAACCATTGCGGCGGGAGGGATGATGCATTATGTACCATGGCTCAAGGCCAGGTTGCTGGTGTATTTAATCTGTTTCCAGCGCTACGGTTCATCTTTGGAGCCAAGCCGTTCATAGCAATGAGACAAAAAGTAGCAATTTGTAACACCTCATCCCAAAATGGCTGCTACTTAGTGTGCGTTCCTCGCACTGCAGGGTTTTTGTGATGGTATAAGGAGCTAGCATTTTGTTACGGCAGTGGGGATGGGTAAGGGTAGTGTTCAGGGTTGGTTGACTCCCAGCCTCAAGGTACTTGCTTTCGAACACTAAATGTCCACAGTCTACCTTAATAGGCACCCCTACATCTAATCCCTAACTCTTTCGTGACATTTCTCTAAAAATAAGTCACCCCGCTAAACGACTAAAGTGTACTATAGAGGCTTTCGTTGTTTTCTGTGTGACAAAACAACTACGTTAAAGCTATATTTAAAAGGGGAAACCACCAACTAACAGGACAAAGTGTTGTCCCTGGGGAGGCGTTGCATATAAGAGGTGGACTTCAGCCTGTTAAGGGCTAAAGCCTTTTACAGAGCTCTCTCTCTGGAAGCCCTTGCGTGCTCACATTCGCGGGGATAAAAAAAAGGGTTTCCGGGGAGAGGCAAATCTTTCCTATTCCGAAGCGACAGTCATGCATAATATAAGCCGCTTTTGTTTATTAACGTCCAGCAGTTCCCGGCGAGGGTATTCAAATCCTGCAAGCGGGCAGCCCTGTCACCCCTCTCAACCACCCCCCCCCCCCCCCCCCTCCTCTTCTAATAGTCGGCAGCTTAATAATTAAAGGAAAAGCTTTACATTACGGTGCCCTTTTGAAGACGGCGTCGTCCCTGTTCAGCACTCACCCACACACCCCCCCGTACGCTCTGCGCCTGGCGATTTACGCTAGTCAAAGCTAGCTCACAAAGCCAGCTTGCCGCCGCCGACGCGGCTACCAGTAATGCTGCGGCGTGACCGAGCCAACGGTTACCTTTTCATGTACCGACATAGCTAGCCCGCCATGAAAGACGGCTGAATCAAAACTTCTCTTTGATCACCCCCCCCCCCCGTCATCTTCTCGTCATCTTCCCCGTGCTCTCCGTCGATTTCAGCGCTAAACTGTCGCCATGATATGCTCCCTTTCAACCCCTCACTAAGAGATACCGGCCCATCGCGGGAGGGCTAACCCTACGCCGCCGCAACTACAAGATGGTCACTGATATGTTGGGGGGGGGAGATGAGGGAAAAAACATCTAACTGCCGTCTCGGATTATCGTGAGCTTTTCAAGGGAAGGGAAATGTAATTATCTTTCGTACATATAAGAGTGAGCAGGCTTTCAGGAGGAATTAGCGAGGTACAATGATGGCCAATAACCTTCAGTGAACTATTTTTAGACGGCCCTCTGCGGTCCCGGGTAAGAGGGTAGGGTGAGGACAACCAAAACCTTGCTTTATTTCTCGGTTTCTTTCTTTTTAAATGGAAACCAAACCCGAAAACATTGTTATAATATTATTGAGAGGGTAACATTGTAGGGCTATGGATGAAATGGGCTAAAGACTATAAGGCTATGGATGCTAAGTGCTAACCCAGGTCCAAATCTAGACTATAAAGTTATAAAAGGTTAGGTTAAACGTCTTCATTGTTAGAGACGGTTCTGGGTTATCAGACGACGTCAATTAAACACATAGGATATATTATGATGTAAGCAAGTGGAGATAATGAAGCTCTGACATAGCCCCGCCCATAAATGATAAAAAAGGGTCTCCCAAAAGGGTGCCAGATAGGATAACCAACGCCACCTGGACGGGACCTGGTCCAGAGGCAGGACTTGTTTACCGGTGTGTAATATTTACCTAGCTCCATTTTTGTAGATGTCATTGATCAGCCGGTCAAGACAAACATGACGTTTAATATCACCATCATTCCTCCCACTCACTCTCTCATTCACTCCTTCTCTCTATGTCTCGCAGTGTCCCTTCCTGTTTTATAATGGAAAGGGGGTGAGGGGTGGTGTGAATGAGTGTGTGAGACAGAACACGTTCATCTGGGACCTTTTGCATCGTGTACAACACCTTATTCTGTGTTCTGTGGCGCGAGAGAGAGAGGGGCGAGAGAGAGAGGGACAGAGAGAGAGAGAGGGAAAGAGAGAGAGAGAGAGGGACAGAGTGAGAGGGCAGAGAGAGAGAGAGAGAAGAGGACATAGTGAAAGAGAGAGAGGGGTGAGAAAGAGGGGGGCCAAGAGGGAGAAGGACAGAGGGAGAGAGGGCCCGAGAGAGGGGGAAGGACATGGAAATGCATTTTCGGTGGCTGCAGCGATAGCAATGGCGCAGGTTGGGTTGAGGTGGGCAGGAGGGAGGGAGAGAGAGAGGGATGGAGGGAGGATGTGCGAGAGGCTATCTTGCCGCCGGCGGGAATGGTTGGGAGAGACGTTATTACAGACAAGGTATTTATCAGACCAGGCCCGAGCAAACAAGGATGGACTCAGAGGGAAACAATTGAAGTGTTTGGAGCCGAGAGAAAGAAGAGTCTTTGACGACGAAAGAAGTCATCGTGTTGGGGTTGGATAAGACACGAATTACCTTGTTAACCCCGAATGTCTAGTTATTGTTCTTTAGTATTGTTCACTCTGTGTGCCTCCCACCGCCAAACCAAACCACACAGAGTGGAAGGTGTGAGGTTCGCTGTGCTGTCGGAGGATGGCCATTTTGAGGGTCCATTCCAGAGCGTTGGGTTCACTATAAAAAGGGCCTCACACTCCAGTGAGAGATCATGAAGAAATGGGACAAGGTGGCCTTTCCGAAATGACAGCAACCATGGTGACAGAAACCCAAAGAGCCCATTTAGCCCTCCAGCACGTGGGAAGACAAAATGGAGGGAGAGATGATGTGATATGATGTTCAATAAACAAGCACTCGCACACACACACCGAGGAACAATTCGACCCAGTCGAGATACGTGCACGCCCCTGAGTGCACGGCGGCCCAGGTAGTGAGTGCCCGGCCCCTGGGGCCCGGGGCCCCGTAGTGTTGGAGTGCACGGGAACCACCACACACATTATGGAGATGGGAAGGTGAGTGTTGCACTGGCGGGCGCACACTCACGCCGCCCACAGACCTCGGAGAATTACAGCTCGGCACCCCCAAAAAAAAAAAGACAGACAAAGGGGCCCAGGGCCACGGCAGAGTGCAGGACAAAACAAGCCTGCAACACAGAGCCGATGGAGTGCGTTTATGGGCTCCGGTTTTCTTTTCATTCTGTCTACAAGAATTTCTGTGGTTACACTGTGTACAATATTACCACCCGGGGGGGGGGGGGGGGGGGGGGTTGTCTAGACTCTAGACTCTAGTAGCCAGCTGAAAGGTGCTGGGTTTGATCCCCCGATGTCCGCGGTCTAACCTGTTGACATGCCAAATAAATGGTTGCAGGAACCTGAAAGTGGGCGGGGCCACAACAGGATCGACTCAAAATCTAAAATCCCTCGTGCTTGAAATCCGACCGAATACTTGACTCTCTCTCACTCTCTAACATCTGTGTTTGGGGCAGGGCTCGCATCAGCTTGTGCCCGAGGGCTGGTCGATGGAGTGGAGGAGAAACCACCTTCAACCGACCCCCACCTCCCTTCCGATTCCACAACCTTTCCACCAACACACCCACCCGCTCATATGAGAGACCCCCACCTGCCTTCAAGACCTACCACCTCCACCAAGACACCCGCCCACTCATGTGAGCGACCACAACCCGACCGCCGTTGGATGCTTTCCCCCTTCGGCCCGGAGCTAAAACTAAAGGGGGGGGGGGTAGTCAAACGGCTGCAGCAGCAGTATGACGGCCTGGGTGGTGCGATGGTGTCCGGCTACAGCACCAGGGGAGCAGGGCAGACCCCCTGGGCAGATGGCTGGGAACAGGGAGGGTCACGGCTGAACACGGCCCGCCACGGCCTGGTTGTGGTGGGGGAAGGGTCTATCTGATCTTCGTTGGATTGTTAGGGGCATTGCCAAGGGGATTCCTTGGGGAATTGGGTGTGGGGAGGTGAGATTGGATCGGTTCTTTCTTGATCCCAAACGGAAAACTCAGGAAGTTTGGGAGTTGGTGGTTGACTGCGTTATTGAGCTTTGAATGATGATCAATATTGACTACGACATTGCCATTCAGAATACGTCGGAGACCGGATTTCGGAGATCTTTTGTGAAAGGTTTCTAAAAAGAATAAACAGAAGAACACAAAAGGGCAGCAAGTGAAGCACACAAGACACTGCCTCAAATAAACGTACTAAATCTCAAATCGTAACCTTTTCCTGAACAAAACCGAAAAACCGAAAATAGAGAGGGGACATGTGAAGCAGTTTTTAAAAGAAAACTGATGTTGGAAATGTGACCAAGCAAAGAGAAGCAAAGGCAAAAGATGTTCACCTATAACTTGGTTAAATTCAAACTGTAGTTGCTCTCACTGAGACACGGAAAAGGATTCACCACTGAAGAACAACAAGGACGTTTCACGGAAGGACTAGAGAGGTTTTGTGCATTCATCCATGTGTGTTTGTGTACGCTTGAGTGCGTGCGTGCGTGCGTGTGCATGTGTGGGGATGGCACCTGTGAACCGATTTCCATGGCAACACATTTCACCCCGTGCACCTGTGTAAGGAAACCGCTCCTCCCACCATGATCACCATATAGACAACGTTAACGCTTTCATTATACACCACTGAGTGCAACGCTCCACATGCCCCGGCACACGGCCTTGTGTTGGCCGAGAGAAAACACGTCGCCGAACCTGTGTATCGTGTTCAGTGAAAAATGAACAACCTTGCAACTACGCACGGAAAAATCTGCAGGATCCAACGATACTTTATGAGTGGTTAAACCCAGAAGACGCAGGCCGCTCAGTGGTATTGCTTCGCTGTGCATTTGTTGCATTTTTTTCCCGGCAGTTGTGTTTTTATTGATTTCCTCTGCCACTCTGCTTGGTTTAGATTATGAGCACCAATTAATGGTGAGGAGGTGAGAACACTGGTTTATTAAAGGTCCTTCAACCATGATCCGAATCGTAAAAACACGCCTAATTATCGAGACGAGCAAATGGCATGTTACATTTATTTGTGTTAATATTGTTACCTCAAGCAGCATAATCATTCGAACAAAACCTATAAACCCACACACACACACACACATACATACAAACGCACAAACACAAACATGGAAAGAGAAACACAAACATAGTCGATTGCCGACATCACTCAAAAGGTTTACCCTCTGTTGCCATGACAACCCGACGGTGATGGACTGGGCGAGTGTAATGTGATATTGATGATTCATGAAATTTAGCTTTGAAGTCCCTGGGGGGCAGGGGCGTGTGTGTAAGTGTGTGTATGTGTGCACGTGTGTTTGCATGTTCATCACCATGGCGATCTAGTCCCCCTCGGACACCTGCAGTCCCCCGACACTAGGTGCGGGGCACACACACACACACACACACACACACACACACACACACACACACACACACACACACACACACACACACACACACACACACACACACACACACACACACACACACACACACACACACACACAGGAGAACACGTATGATAAATACACTCTCGTATGTATGAAGCCTCATGAAAAGGGCTGCTGCCGAAATAGCACCCAGAGAGCAATGCATACTGCCACGGACGATGTGGTTGTTTTGTTATGTAGAAGCATGAGCATAAAGCTTGGAACGTTATATAAAAAAAACTAACAGGCAGGAAAAATAAAACGGAAACTGGCAAAAAAAGAAGCCCGGGACCCCTTCCATTCCGACGCTAGCTGGCTGCTCCCGTTTGCCACGCTGGACGTGTACAAGGCTCCCTTAACCGAAACAAGAGAAGCACCGCCTACAGCCCGCGATGGAGGCTCTCTCTCCGCCCGCCGTGAACCCAACGTATGCACGCACACGCCGCCGCTAAGCGCCAGAGGCATCTTCGCCCTCCCGGCAAGGACAAATTTAACCGGCGACTGAGCGGCTGGAATCATTTTTTCCCGCCGCCTTGCCGTTTGAATGGTGGATCCCACCCCCCGAATCCCAAATGAGCCGTTTAATCCCTTTAGCTTCGACTCGACGCGGCTGCGCACCTATGGATTACAGCGGCCGGGAAATATCCACCCGGCTATAAGCGGAGCCGCGGGAAAGAGGGTGACATGCCTTTCAAAGTTGATGCGTGTGCGCGGGGGCGATTGGCTGGAGGGGGAGTTTGAAGACAAATGCGGACGGTCAAGGTTCTGAAAAAGCCGCCGGAGCTGACCTTTACAAACACACACACATGCATATATGTGTGCTTATGGGCAGACTGTCCCATATATATGCATGTGTGTGTTTGTGTATGTGTGTGTGTGTGTGTGTGTGTGCCCCAGTACGCATTCCCCTATGCACACATCCACAAACACCCAAACATTTCTGTAATATAGTCATGAGTCGAGGTTTCGAACCGCAGGGCTCATCGCTGAGCCCCGCCTGCTCACCGCGACGGACGAATACGACCCCTGCTAGCCCTTCAAGAGGCCTGCCAAAGACCCCGTAGCTGACGTACAACACGGCGCAGGGAATACACGCCAACACAAAGATAAGAGGGCGGAGAAACCGACGCCCTGCTGACAGCAGAGCCTGATCACAGAGGGTATCAACGGGGGCCAAATGGCGGCATTCCCTCTGATGAACGACCCTCCGTCGTACGCCCGGGAGAGCCCCCTCGCACCGGGCGGTGGGGGGGGGGGGGGGGGAGGGGTGAGGCCCTTAGCGCGGCACGGCGCAAGAGCATCAATCACGGCCCGCCGGTTAACGACGCCGATCGTTCGTCAGCAGAACAAAAGCAGGTTGAGATTGTCTCCTTCCTTCAAACCGCCACTTTACCCCCCCCCCCCCCAACCCCACCAGCCGACCCCCAGCCCATCCCCACATCCACCTCGCTACCCCGTCAACCCTCGAGACCGTCCGGAGACACAGAGCGTCTGTCGACACTCCATCACCGGAGATAACAGAGCGCGAGAGAGAGAGAGCGCGAGAGAGAGAGAGAACGAGAGAGAGAGAGAGCGAGAGAGATTAATAATGCAAGACAGCCCAGGGGTCCCGGGGGGGGGGGTAAGCGCCCCCCCCCCGTACCCCCACTGTGTAAGCACAGTGTGTATGAGGCTCGGGTCGGGCAGCCCGGCGCTCTTCGAGTGAAATGGCGGCAGTTGGGGAAAATCTCTCTCTCTCTCTCTCTCTCTCTCTCTCTCTCTCTCTCTCTCTCTCTCTCTCTCCTCTCTCTCTCTCTCTCTCTCTCTCTCTCTCTCTCTCTCTCTCTCTCTCTCTCTCTCTCTCTCTCTCTCCTGTGTATGTAAACTGACGTCAGTTGGAGTTTTATGTATGAACACCAAACGCCTCATCTAAATGCTAAATCTGCCTGTCTGTCGAACCAGGGCAAACAGAGTCTCCCCCCAGATCCCTTAAAACAGACCACAATCACCATTCTACAGCCATACTGCCCCGGTGAGATGTGCCAGGGGCAACACAATCATCCGTTACTCTTTGCCGTGAATTCAGGCCTGGTTGCGTGTTTGTGTGTGTGTGTGTGTGTGTGTGTGTGTGTGTGTGTGTGTGTGTGTGTGTGTGTGTGTGTGTGGTTGTCTGGTTGCATTTGTTTGTGTTTGCAGAACTGCTCTTCTATTCTTCCGGCGTGTGCAATTTCATAAATTATCTATTTGCCTTTCGGTGGTTCCTAGGTTGTGCGTCGGTTGAGCGAGTGTTCGTGTACCTGTGCTGCGGGCGTATGTATGTGTGTTTTCTTTTTCAGAACATAATCCCGCCGTGTGAGTCGGTGTCATGTTTTTGGAGGAGGCTTCCCACTAAGTTTAGTTATTTTATTTGTAATATTGTTGTGGGTGTCATAGCCGCGCCAGTGATACTCGGTTGGGAGCTCATGTGGAACTGCTACGAAAAGACAGGACTCTTATCTCTCTGGGAGAGAGGTAGGTAGAGGGAGAGAGGGGGAGAGAGAGAGGGAGGGGGAACAGTGAGGGAAAGGGTGGGAGGGCGAACGAGAGGGAGAAGGGGGATGGGGGAGAGAGAGAATGAGAGAGAGAGAGAGAGAGAGAGAGAGAGAGAGAGAGAGAGACAGAGAGAGAGAGACAGAGACAGAGACAGAGACAGAGAGAGAGAGAGAGAGAGAGAGAGAGAGACAGTGTTAGTGGTATTAGTGGTAATAAGCTGTGCGACTTCTGCCTGGCAGGAAGGGAAACAGTAGAGGAAGGGGCGGAGGGGTTTTGGCCCCCCGAGAATTTACGAGTGTTTTTCACGGCACCGAGGTCAAATACGAAAGACCGCTTTGCAGGGTTACACTCCACTCTTCAGTGTTGTTACTATAAACGCTGGATCAACGCAGACTACACATCAATATAATCAAATCAAAAAATCTGTGAATCATGTTTTGCATCTTGGGTAATATTGACAGATGGCTGGATGATAGATGGATACTGAATGGAGACACTGACAGGTAGTACCGCAACCACAAGCAATATAATAATTACAAAATAATAATAATAAGAAGAAATAGAAACAACAACAATTAAAAGTGGCATTTATATGAATAATCCAGAATTATCGACTTCCAATAGATGCTTAGCCTGTCCTAGGCGTTTGCAATACACTCGCCTTTTCCACTTTTTTCGCAGAAACCAACAAATCGTTTTTTTGTCGCCAATATCTGGTGACAGCCACAAATAACGCAGAGAGCCTGGAAATGTTTTTACAGTAATTATGTAAATTTACATTTGCTTTGGCGGTGCGAAATCGGAAAGAAGTGCATTCCAATTATCCTAGCTAGCGATGGGGACAGGATAGAATGGGGGGGGGGGTGATCTCAAGAATAAAAAATGGTGGGAGCTGCCATTTATGTGAATAACAAACTCATTTCTTGTCTTGAGTGGTGGCTATTAGGCATGTACAAACACACACACACACACACACACACCCACACACACACTCAATTGCGGTATTTAACTGGAAGGCAAAACTGTTTTTCTCCAAAATAAATTAATCAAATGTTCCCTTTTCTGGGAGGACAACACACGGTGATCATTCTTTCCTTTCATTTTTCCACAAACCAATCGCTCTCCTTTTGTGCGCCCGGGACACATACGTTATATTGCGCAATTGGGCCGCTAAAGAGGCGCCTTTATCGTTCTAATGTGTGCGTGGTGGCCCCCCGGAGACCCCAGGAGCTAATGGGAGACTGAGAGACTGGCCCAGTACCTCAGGATGGACTGGGAGACTGAGAGACTGAGAGACTGAGGGACTTTCCCAGTACCCCAGGATGGACTGGGAGACTGAGAGACTGTCCCAGTACCTCAGGATGGACTGGGAGACTGAGAGACTGTCCCAGTACCTCAGGATGGACTGGGAGACTGAGAGACTGTCCCAGTACCTCAGGATGGACTGGGAGACTGAGAGACTGTCCCAGTACCTCAGGATGGACTGGGAGACTGAGAGACTGTCCCAGTGTCCCAGGAGGTACTGGGAGTGTGTGGTGGCAGGACGCTGCAGGGTCATTGTAGCACAGACCAACATCGCCAGGAGGAAAGATGCTTTAGGGTTCTGCCCTCCCCCCATCGTCCTTACCCCCCACCAACACCATCACAACACACACACAAACAGACACCCTGGAGGAGTGGCAAGGGATACAGATTACAGGTATTATAGGGG
>NC_082398.1:788222-939207 GCF_031168955.1 Gadus macrocephalus
TTTTGAAGGTTACAATATCGAAAAACTCATACTTGTATACATATTTTATCATTGTCAATTCTTGGAATATCCCCTTACTTTAGAAAGACATGCCTGTCCTCAGAAAATGGTGGTGCACAGTACTGCTTGAGAACTTCCATCTGGATGGGTATGTTTTTGTTTATTTCAAATATGAATATATACCTCAACCCCAATATTAACAAAATATGTATAATTCCTACAATCATTTATCTTTATTTATACAGGCACGGCAGAAGGTTCCCACACTTCATGGAGGAGGCCAAACAAATGGCGGCTGAACTACTTCCAGTCTTCAGACTGAAGCGAAAAAGAGAAGTGAATGACGTTTCCAGTGACAGAATACAAATAATATATTGTATAGGCTTAATATTGATTTTAACTGTTTGATTCTTTTGACAGTGAGTTGAAGCTGATGGCAGTCAGCATGAAGAAGCTATATCTTTTGGCTTCTGTAGATTATTTGTTAAATAAATTGTGAAGAAACTTTGGTGTGGTTATTCTTCAATGTATATTTATATCAAATTATGATGGTATACTTTACAAAAAAATTAATGTGATTCAATCAGACATATTAAAACAATTACTTAATTCTAATTACTTAATTCTAATGGTCAATTACTCAATGAGTAAAGTGTATAATACACAATTCCATTAAATAATTGTCTACACCCTAAATCAGTTTTTTCGTCTATATAACGTTAATAAAATTAAGCTATAAAAAAAGCTTACTGACATGTCATAATATTGTTTTATTCTAATGTTTTGGTCTAATAAGTTTAAGAACGCAAAGAAAAAATCCTGAGGTATTTGTCTAAATAACGTTAAACCTTTATTAAGCTCTAAAAGTGGTTACTAACGTGTCGAAATATTATTTTATTTCTATGTTTTGTTAATTCAAGCGATAAATACGTTTACCGGTATTTGTCTTCCGTCCAGCCACAGTACTTCTGTCCCGCCTGGGTGTTCTGTCATGGCAGGGTGTTGTTCTCCGGGGCTGCAGTTGGATACTATTGGATTTCTGTGGCAAGGAAGGCGAAATCATAGGAGTTGAACTTCGGTTGAGATCTTTGAACAGAAAACTATTAAAAAATATATATGCATAGATAAAACGAGTATAGCAACGTTAGACTTGCCTGCAAATAAAAATATATGCTGCAACTCAATACTTGGGTTTAAAGTTGCTCGTCGGACTGTAAACAATTACACGCCGACGGATGAGGAATTCTAGCCCCTGATATCCGGCACTACCGGTGCCCCGGATATATCGTCCCCATAGGTAGGTTGTTGTCATAGCATACGTTTCGAGATTGGTGTTCCATGAAATACTATTTATGCAATTAAATCAACCAAACAGCAAATTAAGATTTTGACTTCGTTAATGGAATAATGTTACAACTTAAAAGACATTCCCACACACGCTTTGTTTCACAGTCAGTCAACGCCTGCCCTCTGATGGACAAAACGAGAACTGCGGGCAGTATATTTTTTTGTGGCCAGATTACATACGAGGAGAGCTTCGGTTAAGCTCTAAAAACATATAACTACACATTAAAGCCGAAAATACAACAGCAACGCCGCTGTTTTTAAAGTATTGATTTTATTCATATTGTTACACCTTTCCTGTTTCTAGGCTCTCAGACCGTAGTCCGGGAGCACAGGGGAGATGTTCCCTCCAGGGCCGATGTCCTTTCGGGGTAACACCCTTCACTATAACCGGCAGTGGGTCTGTTTATAGGTCGGAAGACACGGGCACGGATTCTCGGCGTTTGGTACTTTATTCAACAGTACAGTAGGCCTACACGTAACTCGGAAACACAACCGGTCTTGTTTAATTCCTCCTAGACTGACACTCGCTCGTTCACTCGCCCGTCGACTCATTCGCTGACGACACACACACACACACACACACACACACACACACACACACACACACACACACACACACACACACACACACACACACACACACACACACACACACACACACACACACACACACACACACACACACACACACACACACACACACACACACACACACACACACACACACACACACCACTCTCGTAACAATAATAATAAAGTTATAAATTAAAAACATTCCCGAACGTCAATAATTACAGTCAGTCAACCCCTGCCGTCTGGTGGACAAAACATGAACTGCACGCAGTATATATATTTTTTTTTTGTGGCCAGGAACGCAAATAGATTCGAGGTGAATTTCGGCTGGGCTCTATTAGCAGAAACTGGATTCAAACGCATATGTATAAATAAAACTAGTATAGCAACGTTACACATATACTGCAACGTTATGCAGTATATTTTTGGTGGCGAGGAAGGCGATTTCATACGAGTTGAACTTCGGTTAAGATCTATAAACACAACTGTATCTATTACTAGATTTTTGGGCTCATCTTCAAATAAAGATATAAACTCTAAATCCACATTTGCATTCAAGTTGCTAATCCGAGATTGCTGTTCAGCAATTTTACAGGCTGAAATAAAACAGCAACACCACTATTGGTATGATTTGGAGTTTATTCATAGAATAAAGTTATGGTCAATTACTTAATGAGTAAAGTGTATAATACACAATTCCATTCAATAATTGTCTACACACTAAATTAGTTGATTTGTCTAAATAACGTTAAAAAAATTAAGCAATATAATTCCTTACTGACATGTCATAATATTGTTTTATTCTAATTTTTTGGTCTAATAGTTTAATAACGCAAAGAAAAAATCCTGAGGTATTTGTCTAAATAACGTTAAACATTTTTTAACCTCTAAAAATGGTTCCTAACGTGTCTAAATGTTTTTTTGTTTCTATGTTTTGTTAATTCAAGCAATTTTTTTTTATTTGTCTATAAAAAAAATAATCAGAGGTAACTTCCGTCCAGCCACAGTACTTCCGTCCCGCCTGGGTGTTCTGTCACCCCAGGGTGTTGTTCTCCGGGGCTGCAGCTGGATACTATTGGGTCTGTGCGTAAACTAGGCAGCAATCAGAGTTTCCTTTCTGCCGGATCATGTTTACTAATTCCGACTTGAGCTTTAATTTAAACTTTGTCCTTAGCAAAAGGAAAAACGTCTCTCTCTCTCCCTCTCCCTCTCTCTCTCCCTCTCTCTCTCTCTCTCCCCCTCTCTGAAAAATAGGCTGGCTTAAAGTCTCCTGTCAAATTCCACCGAGGACGGGAGTTGATTGGAAAGGGGGAGGCGGGGAAGAGAGAGAGGGAGGGCGATACTGCCATTCTAGACCTGAGGATAACAGAGGATAATATTTAAAGGCCAGCGGATAAGTAATGTGAACCTCGACACGCTTCAACTGTGTGTGTGTGCGAGGGTGAGGTATGTGTGTGAGTGAAAGTTTGAGTGTGCGCGCATGCGCGAGAGTGTGTGTGGCCTTATCTTTGAAACTAAAGACCAAATGATGACCTGGCCAGTCCATTAAAAATATAAAATTATTTCCTTTATTAGTTTTATGAGTTTATCTTGGCTCAGCTCCCACATGTTGTACATGGTTTGTTGACCGATGTGATAAAGGAATGCAATCAAATCTAAATCCTCAAATAAAACAAATTTTCCCTTTGTGTTTGACCAGCGATGAAAAAACGAAAAAATACAATGATAAAAATATAATAAAAAATAGAAGAATACAGCTTTACCCCAACCTGATTGGACGCTATGTGGTCCTGACGTTTAAAAGGGCAGAGGATCATTACCACTGCAGACCTGGGTTCAAGTCCCACCAACAACACTTTCCTCAAACATATTGGATACTTTGAACAGATGTCCCGTGAATTGTAAAATCAATTATGACATCTCAGCAACTCCTTGCTGGTGCCTCTGTGGTGCAGGTGATAGAGCTGTTACCTATCTGTTCTGGAGACGTGTTCAATTCCTGCCTTGGCAGGTTTTGTGGGAATGAATGTACGGTGAACGGATTATTGTGAATAATTGTCTGTGTGAATTGATTGGTGTGAATGACTTAATTCACATTAATCAATTTGTCCAGACGGTCATTTCGGAATGAATGGGTGAGTTGGAATGACTGTCTGGGGGACTGGATGGCTGTGAATGAGTGCACTCATTGATAGCCATCCAGTCCCCCAGACAGTCATTCGAAATGAATGTGTCCCTTCACTAGACAGATGTTCCCACCAACTACCGTGGAAGAAATAGAACACATGTCCCTAGAACAGATAGGAAACAGCTCTCCTGCCGAGGCACCTCTTGTTGGTCAAAGGTTCTAAGGTTTAAGTATTGTCTCCCTACTTCTCTCCCAGAGGTTTCAAGGAGACTACGTTGGCCGGGACTCGAACCCATGTCTCCGGAATTCAGATGCTTTTATATTTTCAGAGAGTGTACACCGACTATCTCCAACACGCCGCCGAGACGCAGAGTGAAATTCTCGGAAGTAATACGCATATACGTTGATGTCAGAATAGACATGATTTAAGAAGATGATAATCCCACAAAGGAGACACTGCAACTTGGATTCACACAATGCCATCCTGAACAGGACTCGAACACGATGTCCTTAACACACTGGCCTCAAACAGCAGAACTTGAACAGAATGTGACTCATGCACAGGGCTCGAACCGATTCCCCTCAATCCTTAAACTGATATTGTTGTAAACATTATTCCTACCATGTTCTATTCTTTGAAGATCAAAGTGTTGCCTACCTTGCTCATAAACATTCAAATGAATCCAGTGATTCAGCTGAACTTATCCAACGGTAACAGAGAAAGCCATATCAACTAACATGTTGTAATATTGATGGAGCAAATGTCCGTTCTACAAACCAGCATGGTAGCTGCTCCACAGCTCCTAGGTGACGTTTACTGGCCGAGGACGCAGGGTGGTGGTGTTAAAGTGTAATTCCGGCGCAAATTGAACCCAGGATCTTTGTTTTGGCATTAAAACCCATCAAATAAGCCTCCCAGATACCTTTTTCATTGAAAATCGAGTATTATAGTTTGCCGGGCGCAATGTTTGGCGTCCATGTTGTTGACTTGGGGCATAGTGTTTCGCTTCTAAATCCGCATTTTTGAACCACTAAATAGCACCAAACCTCTGCAGTAGCATGACTAGGGTCCCTACACATAAAACGAAGCACAAACAACTTAGTTTGCAAACCCGGAGTTTATTTAAAAAGACAGTTTAACAAGCATTACCGGGAGGTCCGTGTTTACAGGAAGTCCACACAAGTCGATTGCCGAATGCGCCGGAGTTCAGTTCAAGGAGGAAAGTTTTGGAATTTATAATTTATATAATATATATTTATAAATAATATATAGCAAGTGTTGACACGTAAATTAAAGGAATTGCATATGTAAGTTACAGTTACAAAATAATTGTTCACTACAATCAAGCATGGCACGTTGTTGACGGAAGACGCACTGCACACGTGATTGACGCATAGAGTGAAGGACAGCTCAAGCACCGGAGAAGACGACCCATCCACAGCTTGAAGTCAAGAGATGGTTCGTGTTTGCGTCAAGAAACAAAGTTATAAGCCCTAACTTCATTCGAGGAAGTGAAAGATGATCTTGTGATTTGTCCAGGTAGGTTAACCTCGATTTATTGTGTATAAGGATTTGTGGTGGGAATTTACGGACCACGTCAATCGTTTTCTGCGTCAACCGGGTAGAATAAAGTCATCAGAACGTTTAACAATTGCGGTCATATTTGTGTAAAAAAGGTACAAGACCATGCAACAAACAATTAAACAACGGTTGCAAGGAGAAGTCCATTGCATTGGCTAAAGCCAGGAATTCATATTGCCAAGACAGCATTGCCCCCCAATACTACCTTACCATTTGGTTAATAAAATGGTAATCTATCAGTGGAAGCTGATAATGGACTTCTCCTTGAAACGTTTGTTTTATTGTTTGTTGTATGGTCTTGTACCGTTTTTACACAAATATGACCGCAATTGTTAAACGTTCTGATGACTTTATTCTACCCGGTTGACGCAGAAAACGATTGACGTGGTCCGTAAATTCCCACCACAAATCCTTAAACACAATAAATCGAGGTTAACCTACCTGGACAACTCACAAGATCATCTTTCACTTCCTCGAATGAAGTTAGGGCTTATAACTTTGTTTCTTGACGCAAACACGAACCATCTCTCTCTTGACTTCAAGCTGTGGATGGGTCGTCTTCTCCGGTGCTTGAGCTGTCCTTCACTCTATGCGTCAATCACGTGTGCAGTGCGTCTTCCGTCAACAACGTGCCATGCTTGATTGTAGCGAACAATTATTTTGTAACTGTAACTTACATATGCAATTCCTTTAATTTACGTGTCAACACTTGCTATATATTATTTATAAATATATATTATATAAATTATAAATTCCAAAACTTTCCTCCTTGAACTGAACTCCGGCGCATTCGGCAATCGACTTGTGTGGACTTCCTGTAAACACGGACCTCCCGGTAATGCTTGTTAAACTGTCTTTTTAAATAAACTCCGGGTTTGCAAACTAAGTTGTTTGTGCTTCGTTTTATGTGTAGGGACCCTAGTCATGCTACTGCAGAGGTTTGGTGCTATTTAGTGGTTCAAAAATGCGGATTTAGAAGCGAAACACTATGCCCCAAGTCAACAACATGGACGCCAAACATTGCGCCCGTCAAACTATAATACTCGATTTTCAATGAAAAAGGTATCTGGGAGGCTTATTTGATGGGTTTTAATGCCAAAACAAAGATCCTGGGTTCAATTTGCGCCGGAATTACACTTTAAAGTCAAGGTTTGATTCTGAACAGGGCCTGGCGCTCCGCTGCCATCCAGGAGATCAGCCCGGGGAGGGCGGGCCTAATCTGTACACACTGATTGGTCAACGAGCAACAGGTGTGCAGCCACACCTAGCCCCAGAGTCCAATCAGACTCGGCCAGCTGAGGCTGCTGTGACCACCCTCCACTCACACTCCCACAGGTATCATACACAATATCCATTCATAGAAAACGATTAAGCAGCTGAATAAGGCTAAAGGAAAGAGACATTTACAAAGCTACTCATATATTAATACTCTGAAAATAAACTCTGGAGGCAAATTATTCTCTTGCCATAGTTTATATATATATATAAACTTAGCACAAAAAGTAAGAAAATTTGTGTTTTGTCGATTATTTCTCTGTGTTACCAATGCTTTTTGGCAATATATCTTATAGCGTTGGAAAGCCAAACCCTCGGGAGGGTCCGGGCCGAGGTTTACGGGGCGGGATGCCACAATAGAAACATATACCCTGCACGCTGGCGCAAGGACACACACACACACACACACACACACACACTATATTATTATACTTTATTATTTAATTCTAGTATCAATATATACACCAAATATTTTTCAAACAAATAAATATCCTGCTGATTGCATTTAACTTTACTACAAATATACTCAAATAAATAAATACTATTGACCGATTTAATTTCAACGTGGTTGATCAGCAAATCGAAATGATTAATTTAATTATTTTATTTTATTTTTCTTGTTGCTTGTTAAATCTTCCACAGTGGAGCCGTGCTCTGATTGGCTGCCAGCCGCGGTGAGCTGATGAGGGAGGGTATAAGTACCACCCTGTCACGCTGTGAGCGTGCAGCCTTGATGTTGTTTCTGAGTTGTCTGTGAGTGACTTACGGGGGTAAAAGCTCCGTCCCGAATGTGCTGAATTATCTAAAAGAGAGAGTCTATAAAAGTGAATTACTTTTCAACATTTTCACCAACAAGGTTAGTTTAATTAATATACTCGTCCATGCATGGGCCAAATTTAGTTACCCATGAATCGTACATAATAATATTTGTGCATGTATTTAACTTTCTCTAAAACCCCTTATCTGTTCGTGGGTAACATAAGTCGTTCTATTCATTGTATTTCCAGTTAGACGGTCCGGACAAACATGGTGGCGACCAGCACGATAAAGACCAAGACCACGGAGTGCCTGTCCGAGCTGGTGAAGCGGCACCATGACCCCGCTTGGCTCGAGAGGGGTGAGTAGCGCCTCTATGGAAAGCCAAGAAGGCCATCATCTGGTGTGGGTGTCGGATTGACTCGGCTGCCAGACATGGACAGATTATAAAATGGACAACGGATTCCAAAATGGCGCCAATTCATTCTAAACTGCTCAATGGCGCAGGGCTACATCCAGGAGAGATATGCTTCCGCATCATGGGTCCCTAGCCACGCCCTACTTCATGACCTGATTGTTGTGCATTGTTGTGGATAGGTAGGCTGGTTAGTTGTGTTTGTTTGTGGTCGTAGTGAAACAACCTTCCCTTGGAGTTGGCGAAGTTGGAGTGAATGTGCGAGAGAGCGGCTCGCTTTGCATACCTAATAGCCGCGGCTATTAGGTATGCGAGAGAGCGGCTCGCTTTGCATACCTAATAGCCGCGGCTATTAGGTATGCAAAAGGAGCAAATTGTCCGGCTAAATGCGTCTAAGCCGCAGCTTGGAGCGTCTGAACGTGTTTCCGGCCGGTTTAGGCCTTTCACCGCGCCGTTCTAGGCCCTCTTGGCTTTCCATACGCCTCTGACCCCCACCCCCCCACCGGCTCTCTGCCCCTACTCTGAACGCGACGTCACGAGGCGCCCACCGAGGCTTGTGTCTGGCGCACGACGTCAGAATGGGGAGGAGGAGCGGCTGGAGGGATGAGGAGGGGGAGGAGGAGGATGAAGTCTTCATCTTTCAGACGTGTGGTCTCCCACCCCTCCCTCTGCTCCTCCCTGCTGTAGTGTCCTCTCGCCGGGTCTCGCTGTCCGTTGTGCTTCGTCGTGTTCTCCAGGACATTCGAGGTTCTCTGGAACTAAACGATGTAGCCAGCAGGATTGAGGAGTATTTTAAATTCGTTTCGAGTATGGCGTTTAACATGAAGCAATGATAATGAAGAGAAAAGACGGCACTGATTTCATTAAACAAAAAAAATAGCGCAGCTATTTTGTTGAGTCATCACTGCTCTCGGTCTATTCTCAGAATTCCGACGAGTGAATACAAAATGGGGGCGTGCCTCCAAGAAATGCCACAAGAAAGCTGGGGATCCAGGAACACACCATAACTACGGCTTACACGGTGGCCAATCAGAACACGGTCCCTAGGCTCACGGCCAATCCCCTCCGACCTCGGCCGCGTCTGGAACACACGTCGGAGCCGGCCCCCCGCCCGTCCTCACTAACTCCGCCCTCCTCCTCCCCCAGAGCTGGACCTGCGGGACGGTGGCCGGGCGGCGTCCCCGCCCGACGCCGCGGACCCCGTGCCCGGCGAGGACGACCCGTCTTGCGCGCGGCAGCTGGCCCGGGCCTTCGAGGGGGTGCTGTCCCGCGCCAAGAGGACCACGCTGCGCTGCGGCGCCCTGCTGGTCCCCGAGCTGCTGACGCGGCGCGCGGCGCGGGCCGTGCTGCGGCTGGCGTCCGGCGAGCCGTGCGGCCTGCGGGGCGCCCGGCTCCTCCTGCAGCTGGAGCTGGACGGCGGCGGCGGCGGCGTGCGGCCGCTGGAGCGCGTGGCCTGGGACGGCGGGGTCGAGCCCACCTTCGAGCTGACGCTGGTGTTCAAGCAGGACGGCGTGGGGGGCGTGGCCGGCGGCGGCGGGGGGGGCGGGTCCCGCTGGCCCGGGCTGCGGGAGCTACTCCTGGGCGCCTGCCTCTTCGCGCGCGGCTCCTCGCGGCGCGCCATCAAGCTGAGCCCCGCCTTCCGGCTGGTGAAGAGGAAGCTGTACGCGCCGGGGGCGGCGGCAGTGGTGGTGGAGTGCTGAGGGGGGGCGGGGGGGGGTGATGCACTGCTGGGGGAGGGCGTGAAGGGGTGTGCGGCTGGAGGTCTTCTTCGACACTTTGCTGGTACCTAGACCTACAGCCTGGTCTGTTAGCCAGGTTCAGGCGGTCTTCTTCGTTGGTCTCCTGGTCACGGTGGGACCGGGTCGGTCGATGCTGGAGGAGGCTTGGTTCACGTGCGTGGGGACGGGGGCGGTTGTAACGCCTCGATGCTGGGGGAGGCTTGGTTCACGTGCGTGGGGGCGGGGGCGGTTGTAACGCCTCGATGCTGGGGGAGGCTTGGTTCACGTGTGGTGGTGCACTGGTGACCTTCCCACTGAAGCTCACTATTCAGGCACTTTAATTCACTAGTGTGAGATGTTTGAAATGTTGCGTGCGAATTTAGAACGATTGTCTGTTTCGTGAGCCACTTGACACTTCATTATGCTTCTTTTTTTCTCTTTTACTCGTGTATTTAAGTCCCCTCGACTCAACTCAAGTCGTCTCCAGACCTTGTGATTATTCTGGTGAGAATGTCACACTGCGATGTTGTACCCGTCGTTGTTTCACTGTTCAATAAGTTGCGTTTTTATTTTTGCCTTCAGTAAATACCGCTTGTAGATGGCAGGTTTCAGGAAGTTTGGATAACAGTTTGGTTGTTAAACTATTTTCCCCGTTGATTGTAATTTGAGTGTAAAGGATAAACAACTTTTGTATTAACTATTAGTAGGAACTGTTTTTGTCAGAAGATCTGTATATTTGACAATAAACAACTTAAATTGATGGGAACTGGTTACAGCTGGTTAGATGGTGCGTGACTGGTCAGGGAACTGGTTACAGCTGGTTAGATGGTGCGTGACTGGTCAGGGAACTGGTTACAGCTGGTTAGATTGTGCTGGACTGGTCAGCGAGCTAGCGTGGATAAAATATACTGTATCATAACGTGATATACTATAACATTGTATACTTTTCACAACATGTTATGATATTGTATATGATATACAGTATCATAATATAACATTGTATACTGTATCATAACATGTTATAGTATGTTATGATACAGCTTATGTTATGATACAGTATAAATGTTTAAAGTATGTTAAGATACAGTATGTTATAGTATCTCCTGTTATAGTATGATACGTTTATGCTATATCATAACATACTATAAAATGATCTATTGTATCAGTAGGTACTATAACATTATGTACTGTACCATATACGGTAATATTCTAAATCACACCATTCCCTTACATTAATTGCAACACCAAAGCAATAGCACAGACCACTATAACATTCACCCCACCGCAGGCATGATGACTCAGCTTCTCTACCGGTCACCTGATGGGCTTCTTACGGCCCGCTGGGCACGACGCCATCTGCCCCACGTTGAAGGCTGAAGGCTGAGGAATACCGGGAAGCCTGGAATCTAAAGTCGGCCAAAGTCTTCATGTCAACACTGGGAATATGCGTGTCATTTGACCTTGTTGCTATCGGGTGTCAATGCAACCGTGCACAATTAAATACACCTAACAACCATTTACAAACTGGATAAGAACGTTATCAAAGGGCAATTATAACATTAAAAAGCTCTGATTTCAAAACCATAAACTAAACTTTAGTGTACCACTTATGCAACAATACAGTGGACATCAATACACTTGATGTGGACAAGGCTATGATTTTTATCAATGTTTGCCCCTTCGTTCCAGCAATGATCCTACTGCTCTCCTGGTTTGAAAGGTATCGTGAATAATAGATTTCAGGTTTGATTCCTCGCTCACAATAAGAAAGGGCTCCCCCAGAAGTGCCTGCTGATTGATGGGAGCTTCTTATGCATTGAATATTAAGGTCAAGTATAACTTCAGGGAGTTCCATATTTATGCCCAGGTGCTCCAGTGGTAAGAGAGTTGGTTAGATCACTCTGGTGTCCCATCTCACAACAATAAATAGAATGCATTCATGTTGTGCTTTTCTTACCAGTGGCCATGCAAAGCGGTTTTAAAAATTGCATAACATTCACTCACCGACGGCCGTGTCATCCACGCAAGGGAACAGAAAGCTTGTCAGGAGCGGCGAGGTGGTCTGCAGGGGGGCACCCCGGACACTCCGGGGATCGTGCTGGAGTTCTATGCTCATTGCCCTGGCGGTCCAGTGAGAGTGTTGGTTATGAATCCTGCAGATTCTGGTTCGAGTCCTGACTCACATGGCTACCAGAGGAACCATTAAAACCGACCCTGTGGCTACCGTCTTATTTCTTAAGCTACGTGTGTCTTGTGAATTATAAGATCTATTTTAACTTCCGAACAGTTCCTAGTTGGCGTCCCGGTGGTGCAGTAGTAGATTACAGAGTGATAGATTAACACTCTAGACTCTAGTTCAAGTGCCCACTCCCACTGTTGCCAGGACGGCCAAATGGTCCCACATGGTCAGCAGAACCCCCAAAAAGTTACAAGACACTTTTAGTGAATAGTGAACATTTACGTAACAGGGGGCACTATTTAACCCATATCCCCTGAAACAGTGTCGCCGGTTGGACTTGAACCCATGTCTCTCACTAACGCTAACGAGAGACTTAATTTTGCTTTGTCAAAGTTTATAATTGACATAACCTTTAACGACATTGTTTCCAAAATGATTTTTCATTCTATGGATAGTGCAGAAGCGGGGACTTGAACCCAGGTCTTCAGAACCATGGACCTATTAAGAAAGGACAGCGGACTAAAACATGGCCGCCAATTCATTCCTATGAAAACTGCTCAATGGCACAGGGCAACATCAAGGAGAGATTTGGTTCCGATTTGCATTTAATTTTCGTATTTTAAAACCAAAATCAATTCTTACCACTCAAGACTAACACGAGAAGTTAACGGAGCCATGTGCTGAGCCCTCTTGGATGCCAGGCCGAAATAACATTTGTTGTTCACCAATTGTGTTGGAGTGAACTTCCGGATCTCAATGAATTGAGTCCACAGCTCGCTAAAACAGCTGTAATACCAGGCTTGGCCGCTGAGCACTGGGGGATTGCGGAAGTATGCACTGGTCCTGGGGGCTTGTTCAGAACCAATAGCCATCAGCTCTCTTGTGCCACAGAGACGCTGTTGAGGTTTTGGTCAAAGTTTATAAATAGTATTTCATTTTGTCGTTTCTAAAAGTCGTTTTTCTGCCACAGCGACTTGAACCAATGTCTCCGAAAATAATAATCAACTGTTCTCTCACTTGTCCCATGGAGACATTGACTTGAATTTGGTTGAAGTTTATAATTGATAATACATTTAATCAAGTTGTCTTTGAAAATGTCAAAAGGATTAGGTCTCAAAAACAGACACCCTCTCTCTTTCTCAAGTCTTTATTACCTTTCTGGAATAACATCATGTCTTTACATCATGCATCATACATCAGGTGTCCGTCACGCCTTTCGTCCCAATTGTTGAATACATTTCCTCGTTCCACAGGGGACCGGTACATTGACTCCAGGTGGCGGGTCGGTCCCGCCGCTGGCTCGGCCCCCCCCACCCTGATCTGGGGCCGACGGATCTGGATCTGGAGATAAAGGTTAAAGCAAAGGTTATTATTGTCCTGGGTATCGGCTTGTTTTCACAACAGATGGCCTTATTCACCTGGCGGCCATCTTGGTTCTAAAGGCTAGCCGTGTGGGGGGTTCCATCCTGGTTCTAAAGGCTAGCTGTGTGGGGGGTTCCATCCTGGTTCTAAGGGCTAGCTGTGTGGGGGGTTCCGTCCTGGTTCTAAAGGCTAGCTGTGTGGGGGGTTCCATCCTGGTTCTAAAGGCTAGCTGTGTGGGGGGTTCCGTCCTGGTTCTAAAGGCTAGCTGTGTGGGGGGGTTCCATCCTGGTTCTAAAGGCTAGCTGTGTGGGGGGTTCCGTCCTGGTTCTAAAGGCTAGCTGTGTGGGGGGTTCCATCCTGGTTCTAAAGGCTAGCTGTGTGGGGGGGTTCCATCCTGGTTCTAAAGGCTAGCTGTGTGGGGGGTTCCATCCTGGTTCTAAAGGCTAGCTGTGTGGGGGGGTTCCATCCTGGTTCTAAAGGCTAGCTGTGCGGGGGGGTCTTTAGGTTAACTGTTTGGGTGGTTCTAAAGTCTAGCTGTCTGTCCTTACCGGCTGATTTATTGATATCGGTTGAAGCTGGTGTTGGTTCTGCCCTGAGTTGAAGGCGCCGGTAGAGGATGCGGCGGTTCCCCGCGGGGGGGTCTGGATGAGGTAGTGGCCCTGGCGGCTGGTCGGGTCCGCGCTGAAGGAGGGGTTACTGTACGTTGCTTAAAAACAGAGAAACACTTCAGCATCAACTCACAGGGAACCCTGTACAAAAACATTCTGAATAGTTTAATATTTGTATTTGAATGCACTTGAAGATGTGACAGGGTCTGTGATATAGAATAACTCCAGAGCTCATCTCAACTTAGCTTTATCCATAATAAACAAACCCCTTTTATCTAGAACACGTTTTCGGTACGAGTAAAGAGACAGACTTCAGAGGGTGCACGTACTGGGCTTGGCTACGTCTCCATAGTCATTACCTGAAGGTGCAGGGATATGACCTCTAGAATTAGGCCAGACCACGTCTTCCTCAAGCCACTCTTTCACCAGCGACTCTTGGACTTCTCTCTTGCTGCAGAGAATGAGTAAAAAAAGCGTCCTTTGTCTGCTGAGCCCAATAAAAGGATGGCAGCCACCTAGGTCAGGTGTGTAGCATGCACATTGAAAACAAAGGCGAGTCGGTTCCAAACGGATAGTCGCCCATTGCACTTCATGGCTTTGTCATTTCTAGCAAATTACACCGAAAACGTTATCTACAGCTGATTTGATGGTAAGAGGGAAAAGCATCAGCCTACCGGTTCTGTCGTTGCTTGTTGAAGTAGAGGTACCAAGACAGAGCTCCCAAGATCAGTAAGAGAACTAGGAGAGTAGTTGGTAAACCAGCGTAGAAGCCAATCTTGTCAATTGGAAAACTGCAGTCATCTCTGAGATACCAGGTATCATTAATATTTGCACATCTGGAAAGGAGGAGGAATTAAATTAGGATTAGAGGTAGGCTTGATAGACTCATACTCATACTCTTACTTTCATGTCGTATTTGTTCACTAGTTTACTCATGGGCGGCGTGTGGCTAACGAAGTATAGCGGGTTGGCTTGCAACCGGAATGTTAATGCTAGTTCCATGCACAGCTGCTCCTAGCTGAGCGTCGGGGTGTCCTTGAGCAAGACGCCTCACCCTGACTGCTCCTGACCAGCTGGCTGGTGCCTTGCATAGCTGACTCTGCCATCGTGTCTGAATTTGTGCATGAATGGGTGAATGTTTGGCAGTGTTGTTAAGCGCTTTGAGTGGCCACTTGTTAGAAAAGCGCAATAAAAATGCAGTTTGTTTACTCATCTGTTTCTACAGAATTCTCCAATCTGAACCGGACTAAACAATTCCAAAACATTTACAACCATTTTCTTCTACAGATGATCTGAGCTCATGGAGTTGATACGATGCCGGAAGAAAAGAGACTTGGTCGTCGACAACAAACTATTACTCTCCGTGCACGGGGCTTTATAAAAAAGTAAAGCATCCCAACAACCAGTCGACCTACAAGCAGGTGGGTCCGATGCCGATGTACACGTTGCATACGCCGTTGTTGAGGCAGCTCTTTGAGTTGGAGTGCTTCTCGTTGCACATAGAAACACAACTCCACCCACTGGCATCCAGGGCTTCATAGTACTCTTGAAGAGCTTGGTCTGGAATGATGTCTGCACATATATCTGAGAGGGAGGGGGAGGGGGACAAAGGGAGAGTGACAGAGGGAGAAAGAAGGAGGATGAGAGAGAGAGAGAGCGGGAGAGGGAGAGCAAGAGAGAGAGAGAGAGACATGCCATTAGTGTGACGTGACATACTAATCCACCCTGTATGATGTGGTCATAGTACTTAGAAAGAGATGGGTCTGGAAAGGTGGCTTCACAAATATCTGAGAGGGAGGGGGAGGGGGGGAGAGAGAGAGAGAGCACGAGAGAGAGAGAGAGAGAGAGCACGAGAGAGCACGAGAGAGAGAGAGAGAGAGAGAGAGCACGAGAGAGAGAGAGAGAGAGAGAGAGAGAGAGAGAGAGATGCCAATCGTGTGACATGACAAACTAATCCACCCCCTGTATGATGTGGTTGTGGGCAGGATGGTGCCCCGGTCCCAGGTTCTGCGTCATATCCGAGTAGACACGCCCTTCCTCTCGGCCTCCTTGAGTGACAGGGCTAGCCCACAGTTGCTCATAAAAGGTAGAGTATGCTAAACAAAAAGAAAGCTCTTAAACCCAGTCTGTCATGTAGGCGTTAACCTCAAGGCTACAGAGGACGGGGATGTCCGTCCCTGCAGAAGCACCAGTGGCCTGTACTACGAAACTCGATTTGTGGGTTAGCGAGGTATGTTGCACTAAAAACCTGGGTTAGCTGTGACCCGAAAGTCGATCTCTTTTAGCGTCGCTGTTAGTTTCAACATGGTGACTTAGGCCCCGTCCACACGAAGCCGAAACGGGCGAAACCGTTATGGTTTCAATCTATCCGGTTTCGGAGTATCTCCGTAAAGACGGAGTCAAGCGAAACCGGGTAGATCTGTAGAAACGCTGTAGTACACATTCCAGGCCCATAAGGGGCGCTGCTTCTGCTACAGAAACCCAGAAGAAAAATAAATAATAAGAAGAGGCGAGCATGCGCATAAACGGTGAGACTCCGCGGGCTTAACAGTCATTGCTAGAGGGTCGAGGGGTGGGGCGATGACGTCATGGTTTACGGTTTCAGTCGGTTTCAGGCGTCCACAAGAATCAAAAACGAAACCGGGTAGATTTGAAACCACCTCCGAGGGTGGTTTCAGAAGTTTACGGTTTCGGTCAGCGGATTCGCCGGCTACGTGTGGACGGAAGGCCAAACCGTACAAGACCTTTGCGGTTTCGCCATGAAATCGGCTTTGTGTGGACGGGGCCTTAAGGTACGGCCACACCAAACGCGTTACCCGCGTACCACGCGTATAAAATCGGCAATTTTTCCATAGGGAAGCATTGGTTTACGCGCGTATGAGGTGCGTACACCCGTATCAAGCAACATTTTACTCGCGTTAGGGGCGTATGAGGCGCGTACATATACGCGCGTACATATACGCGCGTACATATACGCGCGTACATATACGCGCGTACGCGAGGAGTTCAAAAATTTGAACTTTTTACGCTCATACGCGTGATACTTAGCCGCAATAGCCAATCAGCGTGGAGCTTGACCCGACGTCACTGGCAGAGAGTAGTGACCCTTGCACAGAAGCACACGGCCGACATCTTTCTTTATTCTGGGTGGAAATAGTAACATAGTTACGCCATTAAATGCGTTTATGGAAACATTTTTAGCGAGAAATGTGCATTTTACTTTCATAATGTTCACTCTGTGAATGTGAAGGATGTTTGGTTTGATAGTTATGACGAAGAGTGAACGCTCCGTTCACTTGCATGGACAGAGTCTCTGGTTGCTAAGCAACCTCAACGTCTTGGCGGACTATTTCTCTGCCGATCAACACTACGAATGCTGGAAACACACCAGACACACCATGTGAAGTTATTTAACCCGATTATTGTTATTTATCTCCGAGATTATTTAATCTAAGCCGATTCAAGCTCTATCATGCACCCAGACACGGCGGCGTTTGGGTTTCCTTCCTCGGACTCCTAAATCCAGCGCAGCCACAGGCACAAGCTGCGTATGTAGGACCATTTTTTACACAAAATGGTCAAGCAACATTTTAGCTGCGTTACGCGCGTACATGGTACGCGGGATACGCTTTTGGTGTGTCCGCACCTTTATGCTCTCAACTGTCGGCAGCAGGTTTTCAGCTAAGTCTATCGGGTTAGATCGGCGTGCGCAGCTTTCTAGCCCCTCCTTGGACAATGGCGTCACGATTTGTGGGTGTTCCCGTGGACCTCGGAGCCTATCGTACAGGGTTCTCTCCGACAGAAGCTCTTTCAGGACCGATCCCTAAGCATTAGTGGTGGATTTAATGATTCGTTTCCGTGACCCAGTTCGCGTGATTCAGTTCGCCAATCGTTCGTTCGTTCGTTCAGTCGAGTTTCCAGTAGCACTAACTGGAAAACCAGGCTGAACGAACAAACGATTCGCGAACGACTCCTCCCAGCTCAGTCGAGTTTCCGGTGAATCGATTCACCGGGAACTCGACTGTACTGGGAGGAGTCGTTCGCAAATCAGCCTAGTTTCTGGTAGCGGTGAATCGCATCATGGAATGCACGGTTCTCAGCTGAGTCAGTCAGACTCAGTGGAGTTAGTGCTACCGGAAACTCGTTCGTTCGTTCAGTCGAGTTTCCGGTGAATCGAATGGTGAACGAGACGAACGAGAGAAACGAACCGTTCGTCCTAAAGACTCGTTCATTCGAACCGGTTCGTGAACCAACGAGCCAACACTACTAAGCATTGCCTGAGAATATTCTTTACGAGAGATACAGGTTCTCATCAGAGGGTATTCGCTATTTGACGTCCTTGTTGGACCTTATGTGGACAATGCTTACTGTTGAGCATTGTGAGAGTGTGGTGGAGTGGAGGTAGCGCGTCGGTCTTGAATTTCTACGTGCGGGGTTCATCTCCCAAGTGATGCGGATTTATGTGAAGCTTAAAAGGTCACAATTCTCATGCATATGAAATACTTATTCACTATTGGTTATGGAATTATATTTTTGTGCTTATTTCGAACTTGAACACATATTCTCAAGGCAGTGCTTGCACCACATCTATGTGGGTAAAAGGCATGATGACAGACCGGGTAGATTTGAACCCCGGTCGCTGGCGTTCGGGTCTTATACTAATCCACTACACCACCGCCACTACCTCTCAGCGGTTGAAAATATATGTGATTCATTTCTTACATAGGGTGTATTGAAATTGAATTCCCTAAATTATTGAATAAGGATGGTTGGACGTTGCTTATGCATTTTGAAATCATCAACAATTCTGCATTTGGCATAGTTATTTTAGAGACAATATGCAGAATCTTTCACTTATACGAATTTACACTATCGGCTGTGATCTTTTGCCAGTACGCCTCCCAAGCCACATTATGTGCAACTGTGTTGCCCTGTTATCTGATGTTGAACTCCTCATAGGAGATCATTAAGACATCTCTTGAGTGAAATAGAATGCTTGATCTTTCCAGTTTGTAAAGGTGAGTAAAATGACGCGATAAACGCCCCTTTCATGTGAACGTGCATTGAACCTAAAAGCGGAAAAACCAAAGAAAGCCTGGGTATGTTCAGCGAGGCTCGTAGTATACCCCACAGATAGTGTCATGGTCGGCGTGTTTGGGGAGAGGGGAGGGGGGAAGGGTGGAGAGCAGAGTATTTGCTTTGTTTAATTAGCACTAGAGCTAGCTTTAGCAGCACGTCTGGCATATTGTACCTTTAATAACATGCATGAGCCCCTCTTGTATCACACTGGGGATCAAACATCTGCTTACCTTTGCCCACATTTTCTTGTTTGCTAACAGTTGGTGTGTTGATAATTTTAAAGTCAGGACAACCTGTGTCACCGGAAAGATAAGAATATTAGAATCATCTAATGAAGTCTGGGTTTCTGCGTGTATTGATTGATCGCATTGATTGACATATTTAAGAATTGAATGTTCATATTGAAATTGACTTTAGATCTGAAAATATTGATTTAATGCATGGAACTCAGATGGCCGTTTGCGTTATGGACGTCGTCATTGGCTCTTACCTTCAGTGCAGTTATTAAGGGCACCAACCGCCTTCTCGATTTCAATAACAATCTTTCCATACTTTCTCTCAAAGACAGCATTATTTGGTATCGACAGCAAAACATCATGCGTTACATTCACTCTAGGAAAAAAGTTAGCAGAAGTAAAGCTCTTTTAATTATTCTACATCCACCACCTCATTCAATGTAATTTAAATGTAATTTAAATCAACACAATAACGTAACATCCGCCCAACCTTTGTTGGCTTATGGAATCCTGATATTGTTCATTCAAACAGAAAGAAGGGTTTATTTCTTATTTTGTACTATTGTGGAAAAGTAGAATCTGTCACTTACCCGTTACTTCTCAAACTCCTAACAAAGGAAACCGCACGACTAAGAAAAATAAATACTTTGAGTTAGTATGACGCATTTTAACACGCAAAGTATCGCTCATCCGAAGGTACTGGTAGGTTAGGGTTAGGGTTAGTATCGCTCATCAGAAGGTACTGGTAGGTTAGGGTTAGGGTTAGGGTTAGTATCGCTCATCCGAAGGTACTGGTAGGTAAGATGTGAGAGTTGTAAAGAGGAGGAGCGGAAGAGGAGGAGCGGACAAGATTTTGAAACAAAACAATATAGTGTAAAGTGTTGCCTGTCACACACCTGTGATTGACAGGCGAGCGGAACTCCGAAATGTTGGTCGGTGGTCTAAAATCTAAATGGCTCAACCCGAAATGGATCTTCTCACAGCGCATTTACGTCAGTGAAAGCTGATGGATGGCTAGGCCATTTCTTACAAATGACACTCAATCAACACCTAAATCTCACCTCCAGCCATTTTAACGATCGTCTCCACAAATGAGTATCTTACCTCACTTTTGTAACAATCACACCTGTGAAGTTCGATATGTCCTTTTTTATATAGTATGAAGTCATCTGTATGATATAAAACAAATGATTAACAATAGAAACATAATACATGCTTATTTTTCTTTCTTGAATACCAAATCAAAAACACGTCAAAATAAAAGGTCCCATGGCATGAAAATCTCACTTTATGAGGTTTTCTAACATAAATATGAGTTCCCCTAGCCTGCCTATGGTCCCCCAGTGGCTAAAACTTGCGTTCGGTTTAAAACGAGCACTAGGTGTTCTGGTCGCCTTTGAAAAAACTGAGGCTCAAGAGCTCTGATTTGAAATGTGGTCCCATATGTCTTCATAAGGGATCTAAGCTACTCCCCATTTTCTGTCCAGAGAATTTGGCCCGCCAATGAGACACGACCGTGCGAGCGCCACATGTGTGTGTGTGTGATTACGCCCCGTGCCCACTACCTCCGTCCGTTGACTGATCCCCATTGACTTTGAATGGGGACGGACGCGCAATGCATTGTGGAACCGTCCGTTCCGTTGGAGCCTTCGGCTCCGTCAAGAAGTTGAAAAATGTTCAACTTTTTCGGCAGCGACGGATCCGTCATCCAATCAGATCACGTATGCAAATTTAAGCACTGTGACGCGACTCGGGCTCTGACGATACTGGAAAGTGGGAAAGCGGGTCATCTTGCATCGCAACAAGCAGGAAGAAGCGGGAAGAACCCGGCGAAGCGATTTGATTGGCTGACGGATGCCTCTGCAAAGACTACTCCCCCATCAGTCAGCCACGCCTTCCCACGTCCGTTGACTGACGGAGGTAGTGGGCATGTAGGGTAACACACACTGTAACGCAAGTGTTTGTTGTTGGTGTTATGGCGCATAACACGTCGGTTCTTTGACGTCTCTTGTATTTCCACAACGAGACTGTAGTGGGGGTTATCTCAGCCAGGGTTGAGAAGGAATTGGGGGAAAGGAACTTTGGCTTTGACTCCCTGAAGTACATGAACTGCGTCATGCTGCCTGCCACCGGTTGCAGCAAGGAACCACCGCCGCGAAGCACCATCGCCCGGCAGCGGGCAGCCGGCAGCAGGCAGCCGGCAGCAGGCAGCCGGCAGCAGGCAGCGTGCGGTTCAGTCTACTTCAGATTGATGTGGAAGTGGAAGAACCAGAGACGTTGGAGAACCCGACAAAGTCGTTTTTGATTCATAATATCGTCTGGAGCCGCACACAGCTTTTGGCCGTGATAATATGTATTATATGATATAGATATCTATGTATTATATGATATTATTTAGATATAGAGCTCCAGGGCCCCGTTTCCCGATATCGATGGATCTTCACTCGTAAGATCATTCTCTCGATGGATCTCTCGAACCATCGATAATTTCTTTGGAGCGTTTCCCGAAACTCCTCTTAACGTGAACGCGCATTCGCTGCACTCACGACGATCGTAGGATTGTAGGCCTACCTGTCCACTGACATGGTGCTGAAACGGGCTATGACGCAGGGGGAGACGCAGGAATGTCGGAGGAAAATGGGGTTAAAAAGGGTTAAAATATCTCCCCATCAAGGCCAACCGCAGAGTAGCCTACGAAAAAAATAGATTGCAATGCTAAAGATATTAAAACACAATTGATTAAGCCTAGACCGACATATATATCAGTCCTAATCCTGAGCGCACGATCGGGGGGTGGAAGTTGTGCTTTTTTAGATGCCTTCACAAGTCCAGCGGAGGGCTCCAGTTTTCGCCGGCCAAGTCATGCGCTGTGATATGTGTGACAGCTATGTTGCACAACATTGCAGCTAAGGCTGGGGTAGCTTTAGTTGAACCGGAGGACGTTGAGGACGATGAGGACGATGACGACGAGGAAGATCGGTGTGAGGACGGCCTCCCTCATAACTACGCGGCTGGTTTTCATGCACGTCGAAGAGTGATTGAGACTTTTGTAACCCCCTCCACCCTCCCACATGTCACTAAACATTCCTGTCAACGTGACCAATCCCCACCATATCCCAGCCTTTTGCCTGCTCCTTTGCATTTTTTTTAATATTTTTATAATTAATATTTTTATTATTTTTTTATTTTATTTTACATTATTTTAGGCTACGTTTTATGAGTAGCCTATGTCAGTGTGCACAAATACCCCTCAATTTCTCTCACACATTTTAAGTGCCCTGCCTGCTCAAACATTTCCTGGACTGTCTCTCTCAAACTAAGAACATAATGGCCCACATTAGGCTCAGACGCACGTGATACACCATTACCAATGTGTTATAATAAAACGCATCCAATACTAGGAATGTCCGCTGGTTACGCCACTGAGGCTATAGTAGGCTAACGAGGCTCTTAGCGTCCTACGAGTACCCTGGAGCACTCGTTAGCTACGAGCGTTTTCAAGACGTTCGTTACCAAAGATGCTTTCGGGAAACGGTGTGAAAACTGTACGATGCTCGTACGACCCCCTCTGCGATCCACTTAGGCTAAAGATGCTTTCGGGAAACGGGGCCCAGGACTATAATGCAAGTGTTGTACACTTCCTTGTTATTTGGATAATCATTCTGCGTTTGTTGTTATGGCGCAAAACACTTGTCTCTGGTCTTTCCACAACGAGACTGGTAGTAGGGGTTATCTCAGCCGTGGTTGAGAATGAATTGGGGGAAAGGAACATTGGCTTTGACTCCCTGAAGAACATCGAGCACGACATGGAGGAGAAAGGGATTGTTGGCCGCGAATGTCTCCCGCTTGAGTCCCGCTTCCCGCTGCCGAGGGACCACCGCCTCGGCGCTGCAGGAGGCGGTGGTGCCTAAGCGCTGACCGCTGCCAAGGCAGCGAGGCTCCTGCGGGAGACAACCGCGGTCAACAATCGCGGGCAAAAATCCCTTTCTCCTCCATGCCGTGGTTCAGTCTACTTCACATTGATGTGGACGTGGAAGAACCAGAGACGTCGGAGAACCCGACGCGGTCGTTTGAGATTCATAGTATCGTCTGGAGGCTCACACAGCTTTTGGCCGTGATAATATATATTATATGATGAACACTGGCAAACAAGATGGACCACGCCATGCTTATTTCGGTGCAAAAGAAGGCCCTCTTTAGACTAAAATCTTGATTGAACTTTGACATTTCAGAGCGGTGCCCTAAGACCTGATACGTGGCACTACAGCTACAACGCACAGAATATTTTGAAAAACCACCTCCAGATATCACAGACGTGGCAAAAGTACCAAATCTAATCTAATCTGTTCACACAACTGTTACACAGCTGGGTGCCATGGTGGAGATGATGGGGACTGCTCATGCTCAATACTGCACCACAAACCAAACCCAAGAATAGAAGAATCCCACTTTTTTTTTATCCTTGCTACTTATGCTGATATCTATCATAGTTCCGTAAATATTCACAATGCCTGCTATTTTACTTACCTGTGCTGTAAAGTTCTTCACAAAGTCTTTGTATTCTGGTGAGTTGTTATCTTCATATGCTTGTTTATAATCCTGGTCCACCACCATCTCAACAATCACCGTTGTATTAACCACATCTGTAAGAGTAAACATTTTGCAAAGATTACATTTGAGACTTTTTTTAATGTGAAGAATGCTCTCCAAAATACTTAGGAAAGGAAAATATACCTGGTTTGACATTATCTGAGAAAAGCTCGCAGAACTCTCCGCGGAATCCTGTTAGACAGATACATTTTGTACCATTGGGATATCCTCCATTCTGGCAATCTGTCGGAACCGTAGATGCAGTAGTCAATGGTTCAGCTGTTGAAGTTAAACCTGTAGACTGAGTAGTCACTGGTCCCGTTGTTGTAGTTGGCAGTGTTAAAGTAGTGGTCCCTGGTCCAGTTGTTGTAGTTGGCAGTGTTAAAGTAGTGGTCACTGGTCCAGTTGTTGTAGTTGGCAGTGTTGAAGTAGTGGTCACTGGTCCAGTGGTTGTAGTTGGCAGTGTTGAAGTAGTGGTCCCTGGTCCAGTTGTTGTAGTTGGCAGTGTTAAAGTAGTGGTCACTGGTCCAGTTGTTGTAGTTGGCAGTGTTGAAGTAGTGGTCACTGGTACAGTTGTTGTAGTTGGCAGTGTTGAAGTAGTGGTCCCTGGTCCAGTTGTTGTAGTTGGCAGTGTTAAAGTAGTGGTCCCTGGTCCAGTTGTTGTAGTTGGCAGTGTTAAAGTAGTGGTCACTGGTCCAGTTGTTGTAGTTGGCAGTGTTAAAGTAGTGGTCCCTGGTCCAGTTGTTGTAGTTGGCAGTGTTAAAGTAGTGGTCACTGGTCCAGTTGTTGTAGTTGGCAGTGTTAAAGTAGTGGTCCCTGGTCCAGTTGTTGTAGTTGGCAGTGTTAAAGTAGTGGTCACTGGTCCAGTTGTTGTAGTTGGCAGTGTTGAAGTAGTGGTCCCTGGTCCAGTTGTTGTAGTTGGCAGTGTTAAAGTAGTGGTCCCTGGTCCAGTTGTTGTAGTTGGCAGTGTTGAAGTAGTGGTCCCTGGTCCAGTTGTTGTAGTTGGCAGTGTTAAAGTAGTGGTCACTGGTCCAGTTGTTGTAGTTGGCAGTGTTAAAGTAGTGGTCACTGGTCCAGTTGTTGTAGTTGGCAGTGTTAAAGTAGTGGTCACTGGTCCAGTTGTTGTAGTTGGCAGTGTTGAAGTAGTGGTCACTGGTCCAGTTGTTGTAGTTGGCAGTGTTGAAGTAGTGGTCACTGGTACAGTTGTTGTAGTTGGCAGTGTTGAAGTAGTGGTCACTGGTCCAGTTGTTGTAGTTAGACCTGTAGATGTAAATGTACATCATTTTAATTAATGTGACCGATAATATTCATTACAATAAAGATAAAAAGAAGAATATTTCTGACATATTTAGTCTTAATCTACATATTCTTCTGTATATTCTGTGTTTGATCACGCTCTTCGGAGCCTTAAGTATTAAATTAGTTAAATGTAAAAATAATCTGTCAACAGTGTATCACCTAGAAGATCTCTGTCTCGTATCTGCACTCTGAAGTTTGACGCAAAGTCAGGCAATAAAGCAGGCTCTTAAAACCTTCAACATTGAGATTCGTTTATGCAGAAAGAAACTTAAAGACACCGTGTGAAACCTAACTGAATCATGTTATGAACACCCCCCCACCGCCCCCCAAACACAGACACACACACTAAGATACATTTCCTTAGAAAATCTGCAAGTGATTAAATTATCCTAAATAAGATCTTTCTGCACCTGCATATACTCTAACATACACAAATATACACATACATATGCGCGCACACAAACACAAACGTGCACCCAAACCCTATTATATACAGCACATTCAGAAAGGATTACAGTCACTAATCCTTTTTTTCGCACATTTTCCTAGGCTCGGGTATTATTTAAAAATGGATCCAATTCACAAATAAATATGAATAAAGTCATTGGAAAATCCCATTTCAATTCCTCAGTCCTTGTTGCTACAACTTGATGGGCGTCCTGTGGCCGGTGCGTTGATTAATGAGGTGTGCGGCAGGGGAAAGGCGCTCACAGTGAACACAACGAGGCCGTGAAGGAATAGGAATACGAAGAGGCTGCGACACAAGACCACGCCGTGGACCGTGTCAGGAGACGAGGCGAGCCCGGCCCAGGTTCTGACCCGACTCCTCACTGGGCCGCTCAGCGCAGGTCATACGGGATTGGTTAACATTTGAGCGGCGGCTCGTTATGTAAATGTTACATAACTCCCCTGTGTTTGTATATATATATATATGTGTATGTATATATTAGTGCTGTCAGTTAAACGCGTTATTAACGGCGTTAACGCAAACCAATTTTAACGGCGTTAATCTTTTTTATCGCGCGATTAAGGCAAATGCTTTATTTATTTATTTTTTTCGCTCAAAACAAAGAAGCAGTAGCTTCTTTTTTAATCGCTTGACAGCACGAGTATATATATGTGTATGTATATATGTCAATGTATATATGTATGTTTGTATATATTTATATATATATATATATACTAATACTGTATATATAAAGAGAGATATAGTTATTTATGTGTCATAATGTAACTATATATAGATAGATATCTCTCTCTCTATATATATTATATATAAATTATTATCTTTCTTTTTATATATGTATATATATATATATAATACTGTATATATATATATATATATATATATATATATATATATATATATATATATACATATATATATATATATATATATATATATATATATATATATATATATATATACATATATATACAGTATTATATATATATAAAAATAGATAGATAGACAGATAAATAGAGAGTATTTATTAGTATTTGCTGCTCTTCCTCATATATATATATATATATATAGGAATTAGTATATGCTGCTGCCCCTATCCCAGTTTTGTAATCAAGCCTCTATTCAAGTCGACATATTTTATGCCTTTATTGCTCATCGGTTGAAACACCTTGTTAGCGTTGTAGTTAACCGATAAAGCCTACTCATTCATACGATACATTTCTTCCTCCTTCCACCATCTCCTCCATTATCTACAACATGAATCGCTCACCCTCCACCAGCGGTCCACAGAGGACCACCACCCAGGTGAACACCACCCAGGTGAACACCACCCAGATGCTCCTACGAGAAGTCGAGGCCATCGCGGCCCGCAGCCTTTCTGAAGTTAGCCGGGGAGAAACGGTTCCTCGTGAAAAAGAAAAAGAGCGTAATCCCTTGTTTGAGCGCGTCCAGCGGGATCCCAAGGAGCTCCGGTGTGTGAATGTGCAGTTTGCCCCTGTGGTCGTCCTTATCCCCCCCAGACTTCCCAGTCCACCAGTAGGAAGCGGGCATCAAGTCATAAAGGGCTCTACGTGTGATAAGGAAAAGGGAGCATGCGGTCTCGCAACCACAAAAAGTTATCAGACAATCTATCAATTCAACAACACTCCTTGGCCACTTTGAGATTATTTATTTGATGATGGTTTACAAGGTAATAAAAGTCCTTCCTGAAAGGGGCAAAGGTTTTAGAAAATAAAAAACGATTTCAGTCCTGGGCAAGACAACCAAGCCTAAATAGTTGGAATGCTATAATGATTAGTCTACGTTAAGAATAGAACAGATTCAAAATCTTTTAACCGACAATGTAGGTGTTATGTATAATTTCTTAAAAAATGGGTTTGGTTTGCAATGTTCTTTAATGATTGACCGATTATTCATTATCTATCGGTTAAGGAAAGCGCATGACCTTTGAAGGGTTTTTTATCACAAGCACATCTTGATAGTTGCACCATAAAATGCAGAATAAACATTACTCTCACTTGCGGATCCCACGGACATTCATTAGAAAAGGTTTTACATGCATGCAGAGTCTGGGCTAGATGGGGTCTGGGGGACCCGACACAACTGCAGCACCAGACGAGCTCTTTCTACGGCCCTGCCTCAACCCCCGGGGGAGAGAGACGTCAGCGGGTTGGGCAGAAAGAGCAGCGTTGATGATCCTCCGTGGTGTGCGTTGTTCGGTTAGGGAACAGTGATTAATAATAATAAGATAGTTAAAAACAATTAATTATTGGTATTGATGATTGTATTATTATTTACAGGGTTTATATTAGTCTAAAATGCATGATTTAGTGATGTATACATGATAAAAACATTTATACATTTGTTTTAACGTTTATATAAATATGACTTCTCTGTTTGATATTAACTTATACTAATTATTAGGGTTGGACTTTAACTTTGCTGAGTTGGAGTCAGATACTGTGGGAAGCAACAAAGTACTTTGACCGTGTGTTTGATATCATGATTTTGCGTTTTATAATGAAACATTTAAAAGAAAGTTATCCTGTCTTGTTGCTCGCGTTACAAATGCTGTGAGATAAAAAAAAGAAAAAAGACTTACTCTGACAAGTGGTGCACTTTTATTATTATTATTATTTATCTATTTGATTAGGACATTGCACATTAATCAACATGTCAGCCAGAGCATCAATATAAATACGCCGGAGTTAGCTTAGTTGCTCATTTACATCCGTTGTCCTAAGGCAAGTCAAAAACAACATACCAGTATACAAAATAGATAAAAAACACTTTTACACACAAAATAGGTCCCAATTCACATCAAGAGTCCATGTAGAAAAAGTAGGATCACCAAAGGTTACATATGAGAGCAGTGGGGTGTTCCACAAAGCCGGTTTTATCACATAACCGGGTAAGTTAACCCAGGGTTTGCGGTAACCCTAGGTTTTCCGTTCCAAAAGGATCACGGTATGTTAGTTGCTATAGAAACATATGCTCTGAATCAAACCTGGTCGGAGCAGGTTTTGGGCAGGTTAAGTTTGAAACATAACCCGGTTTTGGGTATTTACACCCGCGTTCACCGCAGATTTCATGTGTTCACAATGGCATGCCCTTTTGATGAGAGAACTGTTGATATCGGAGTGCAAATTATACGTGCAATCCACCGGGAGCGATTGATAAGACCACGGCTCGACATCTTGGCATATCAAATGACTTTTTGCTGGAGTGGAGAGATAGGCCTATAGATTCTCGCGCAAATCTTTAACATATTTAAATAGCCTTACATAGCCAACACTACCAATCGAGGACCTGGCCTCAGTTCACTCCAGACTATTTGCGTAGCCCTCCGTTTTTTGCAAATGGTAGTTTTATCTAGGCTATAATGTTGGAGATGCTGAGCACATCTCAGTCGTTTCAGATGACCCATCCAAGATTTATATCGGCCTCCTATCATACAAAGAGCAATATTGTCTGAGTACTATGCCGAGAGGCACTTACAACACGAAGTATAAAATAGTCCTAACGGACTTGCATCCACTGGAGAATGTTTGACCGTTACACGCACTAATCCATCTTGATCTGTGAAGTTGATGAAATGTCACTTTTAGGTTTTCTACCCAGTTACCAAAAAAAGAAACATTTGGAATAGTATGCGCTGTGGCAAGCACATGGTTTGCATGTGTTACTTCGAAGGCAAAAACATCTAAAATACAAGAAAACACAAAAACCTACATTCAACCAGTGGGGTATGGCCCCTGACTCTCTGAGGTAGGTACCTCCAGGTACCCCCTCCATGCCAGGGCGCCCTGAATTTATGTTTATTAACAGCTCCTCCACCGGGGTCAAGACAATTTGAGGGCCAGATCCAGTCTGCCGACTGTCGGCCTATTCACGATTGGCTTAAAAAAATGGCTTATTTAAATTTATACCAATACGATGGTGGGAAAAGCTTACCAGTTTGTATGTTTTTTATACTTCATTTTTATACTTGATCCGCTGAACGCTTGGAAGCCATCGGAGTACATATTTTTTTAGAAGAAAGGGGTTATGTGGTAGGATCTTTAAGAATGCTTAACTGGGATATTTATATATTCATGGCTCAAATATTAAGGATCATGCTTTTGACGTGTAACTAACGCATTTACGCGGTCAGCGATCCGCTGCCAGGCTTTGGTTCTCTGGGTTGCAGAGGCTTTAGCGTTCCCTTTTCTTGTGATAATGTCCTTCTCCTCGTCATAGCTCTCCAGGAGAACCTGGAGTTCCATTTCATTGAAATAAGCGGCCCGTTTCGCCTATCGATCAGGGTTTCCATGATCCATACATCACGTCTTTTTAGGTTTGGCGTGGACGCGCACAACCCTGTGTTAACCAACCCCGAGTTGATTGAACTAATGCATAACCGCTGCTGTGGAACCGAAAACTCTGGGTTAGTCGGCACTGGGTAAATCAACCTAGAGTTCAGCGTTAACTCAGTGTTTGTTAAACCTCCGTTCGTGAAACACCCCTCTGGTCTGGCTTGCTACTAACCACTGTTTAAGGGTCTTTTTAAAGGTGGTGTAAGTGGCACAGTCTCTAACATGAGATGGTAATATATTCCAGGACTGTGTTCCTCTGATGAACATCACCATTTTACCAAATTTGGTCTTGCGGCGTTGTATTTCGCAGTCACCTCTAGTTAGTGCTCTGGTATTTATTCCAGAGGATTTCTTCCTTATAAAGTGGAAAAGAGGAGCGAAACAGAGCGGCGCTGCAGGTCGTTTGGTGGGTCGGGGGGGGGTGGAGGATGGCTGGGAGAAGTAGCCTATCCTGGCTCAATGCTACTGGACTCTGGGGCAGAGACACTTTCTTGGATTTGGTCGAAGCTTATAATTGATAATACATTCAATGACGTGGTTTGAAAAAAAGGCCTCAGGATTACGGTAGTTCTCAATAAACAGATAACCTCTCACTTTCTCAATCCTTTATTACATTTTTTAAATAACACCATTGCAAACATCATACATCCTACATCATACATCATGTCTCCCTGGAGCCCTTCGTCTCCAGACGTTAGGACAGCAGAGCGGGACTTTGTTAAGCTGGGCATTTGATAAATAGAAATTAGAAATTAAATTCCTGGTCCTCAGGGGACCGGTACACTAACTCCAGCTGGCGGGCGGGTCCCACCACGGGCCCCCCCCCCCCCCCAACGTGATCTGGGGCTGACGGTTCTGCATCTGGAGATAAAGGTTAAAGCAAAGGATATTTTTATTGTCCTGGGTATCGGCTTGTTTTCACGACAAATGGCCTTATCACCTGGCAGACATCTTGGTTCTAAGGGCTCGCTGTGTTGGGGGGTTCTCAAGCCTAAAGGCTCGATTCCACCGCACGCGTTACGGTAGCGTTTCGGCTGCGGCACGTCTTGGCCGCGGTCACCGCAGCAGATAGGTTCCACTCTAATCAATGAGACCATTTCCACCGGGCGCGGCTGCGGAACGTCTCAGCAGCGTCCCAGGAGCGGCTCGCCGCGCCGCAGCGCTATCATTCCGTAGCACTTCTATTTTTGCCGCAAGCCGTTGCTGAACCGCGTCAATTTCAACAGAGCAGATCGAGCAGGGCAGGAAGTGAAAAAGTAAAAGCCATAGAGCATCAAAGGGTCTCAGAGGGTCGGCAACATGGGACGACGAGAGACATTGTCGAAGTTCCGCAACATGAAGTAATTTATGTACCAATATTAGGTTTAGGATTATCGCGTGATCTCTTGATCTCGCGTGAATACGGCTGCCGCTCCGCTGCCGTAACGCGCCCGGTCGGTGGAAATGCAAGCAGGGCAGAGTCGCAGCCGTTCCGTGCTGCAGCCGTAACGCGGCCGTAACGCGTGCGGTGGAATCCCGGCGTAACTGTGTGTCCTTACCGGCTGGTTTATTGATAGCTGGTTCTGTGGTGATTCGGAGGCGCCGGTAGAGGATGCGGCGTCCTGGTCGCCCCTGGTCGAAGCGGCGGTTCCCCACGGGGGGGTCTGGATGAGGTAGTGGCCCTGGCGGTTGGTCGGGTCCGCGCTGAAGGAGGGGTTACTGTACATTCCTTAAAAACAGAGATACACTTCAGTATCAACTCTCAGTGAACCCTGTACAAAGAGCTTACCTCAACTAACTTTATCCATAATAAACCAACACCTTTTATCTAGAACACGTTTCGGTACAAATAAAGAGACAGACTTCAGAGGGTGCACGTGCTGGACTGGGCTACGTCTCCATAGTCATTACCTGAAGGTGCAGGGAGATGATCTCTAGATTTAGGCCAGACCAAGTCTTCGTCCAGGAACTCGTTCACCAGCGACTCTCTGACGTCTCTCTTGCTGCAGAGAACGATTAGGACAGACACATGAAAGCTGTTCTACTGGATCCACAAAAAGAAGCTGGCATTTGTCAATGGTGCTGTAGGTAAGATCTGAGAGATAACTACGTGGGCGTGTGTGTGGATGATGGCTGGTTGAAGCAGCCTCACCTGGCCCAGTCAGAATGGACTCTGGAGCGTGTGAGGTTGCACACCTGTGGTGCATTACGTAATCAGTGTGCACCGGTTAAACCAGCCATCACCACACACCCTCAGGGAGAGATCTCCTGCATGGCAACATGGAGCACCAGGCCAAGTATCATCAGTGGTGGACAGTAACGAAGTCCAAGTAATTCTTTATCGTACCTAAGTAACTTTTTTCGTATCTGTACTGTACTTGAGTATCATTATTTTGTGAAACTTTGTACTTTTACTCAACTACATTTCGTAGGTGAAAATCATGCATTTGACTCCACTCCATTCGGAAAAACCTGTCGTTCCTTTCAACTAGGGATGTCCGATATTGGCTTTTTTGCCGATATCCGATATGCGATATTGTCCAACTCTAAATTTTCGATTCCGATATCAGCCGATACCGATGTCGATATTTGGGTTATTTTTCCTCAAACCTAATTTAGGTAACATTACATATCTCCTGTTGTGGAATTAACACAACATGCTTAATGTTATTGTGATGCCCCACTGGATGCATTCTTGAATGCAACAAGGCTTTCCAAATGTTAACATTGTCTGTGCAAAATAAGAAAAATACTTCAACTTAATTTAAAGGGACACTGTGTAAAAATTACTCCCATCTAGTGGTACAATTGTATATTGCATTCAAACTAATAGTGCTCGCTTGTCCAAAAACTACGGTGGGCAGTATGTGCCAAGAAGCTGTGACATGACACCTACTAGGCTACCTCATCGAGTCATTCGAGTGATGATGAGGTTCGTGGACAACTGGACAAATTAGATGGACAAATCAGATCAGGTTTATTGACCAAGCATTCTTACAGACAACGAACTTGACTCCAGCAGTTGTGGACTTTCCAACATGACAAATAACTATACAGATGATAAATAACAGTAGGTCATTTAATGTCAGATTACATAAAATGTCATAACATAAAAGTTCACATAGCCTTTGGTAGTCTTGGAGTTACCGATAATCAAAACAATAATTCCCATAATGCGTGCGGCTGAGCACGCATCCTAATCAACGCATTGTAACCCGTTGATTTCAACAATGTAACAGTATTCTAAATACCAACAATTTACATTGTAACTAACGGAATCAAATCAAAATCAAATCAAATCAAATCAAATTTATTGTCATTTTGTTGATTGAACAACAAAACGAGAAGGCGTTTCTCACGGATCAAGATCAACATACATTTCAAACAAACGTCCCAATGATGAATAAATAAATAAATAATAAATAAAGTCCAGTGAGAAGATCTGGGACGCTGGTGCATTGAGCATCCTGACAGCTTGAGGTAGGAAGCTGTTCCGCAGCCTGGTGGTGGAGCATCTTAAGCTGCGATAGCGTTTCTTGGAGGGTAGGAGCTGAAAGAAGCTGTTCAGTTTGTTTACGTCCACCCCGTCTCTGCTGCTTCCTCCTCCGGGCAGTTGCGGGCACGGTGTCACAGTGTCCGTTAGTATCCTGTGTTTGCGTAGTATGTCCAGATGCCAGCGAATGCCAGTGATGTTACTCGCTCTCAATGTCCTAATGTTTAATATTGTTTCCCTGTCATAAACTACGTTCGTCGTAGGACGTCTCACACTCAAACATTCAATCTCAATCTCACAGATCTCAAGAGGGGCCGCTGCGACTGTGCGCGCCGCCAGTTAGTCGCCCGGCAACGAGTTTACTTCCTCGTCTCCTATCCTGTTCCTAATTCCTCCTCTCGATCTTCTTTTCCTCCGTATTGTCTTCTTTATCAGAGTTGTTGGTATGAAATCCAGTTGTTCGGGTGATAAATCAACTGTCTCGCAAGCGAGTTGAAGCTCCAGAAGGTCCGCTCTAGCCTATAAGTGCGTCTCGGTGGATTTGGATACGTGGTGACCACAGCAGAGAATAAACCTCCATAACTTGATGAAGAATGGCTTTTGAATTCCTCCAACGCATTTGACAGTATCCATAAGTCATAAGAATATTGTCACGATTTAAACTCGACAAAAATGTGAAAAAGTAAATTAAATATGTAATAAAGTAGCCTTTCAATGACGAGTCGCTCAAACATAGCGCCCCGCATCTCGTTGCCATGAAAAACCATGTTATACATGCTTTGCTTACACATCGTCGTTTTTTTGGCGACGATGATTCCTTCTCCTGTGGCGTGGCATAACTATGGTCTTTCAAAAAAATGCGGTGCATGTTCAAATTTGCCGGTAAAACTCGTCTCGCTAAACTAAGCTCTGTTCCACCGTCACGCTGGCTCAGAGTGAAAACGCGTTTGCAATTCCTGTACGACGTAGTGCTTTTTGACCCTCTCGGCAGCTCATAGACCGGAAGAAGATGGAAGCCTCCATGAAGCTTACCCGTCCTATGTAACCATATTGATATTAATATTAATTATTCTTCGCTCAGGAGGATAAGTGAGATTTTTGGCAGAGATAATTTTACACCAATGAGGACTTATTTATGAATGAATATGTTGATTTGAGGTAATAAATTACTCAAAATATTACATAGTGTCCCTTTAAGGGAAAAGTGCCATGTTTTTTTTTTTTTTTTTAATGGTCTCAGACAACAGTTTGGATTACACTCTCCCTGAGATAATCTTGACAATGCCCACAACAAATAGGGAAAACTTGACTTCACAAATGATAAAACATTGTACCTGAACAACTATGTGCAACATAGCAGTATGTTTCTTTAACTAAAACTCAATAACCTTAATTGAATAAATGCACAAATATGAGTCAATTACAATGTGCACTGTACTGCACAATTTTGAAAACATTTATTTGAGCTATAATAAAAAAAAATATATATATATATATATATTTTATCGGTTTTAAGGCAAAAAAAATCCGATACCGATATTGACCGATATTACATTTTTATGCTAATATCGGGCCGATAATATCGGTGGGCCGATAATATCGGACATCTCTACTTTCAACGTTATTTTCCAAGACATGCATGTTGTGTGTGTGATTGTGCGCACGTGTGTGTCTGTATGCGCTTGGCCCCTGCGCCGAGGGTGTTTGTGTGTTTGTGCCCGTGCGTGCCCCCTGCGCACGTGAATGTGATTGTGCGCACGTGTGTGTCTGTCTGCGCTTGGCCCGTCTGTGTGTGTGTCTTAGCGTTGCCCCTGCGTGCGTGAATGTGTCTGTGTGTGCACGTGAGTCTGTCTGTGTGCAGCATGCGTGACCAGTCAATAAAGTGACAGATCCAAATGAGTGCTCGTGCACCACAAGTGTACCAATCAGAACACATCGTGATTCGTGCAGTTTGGGCGGGTTTCTACCAAGTTTTGCTTCTGTCCTCGTGTGTCTGTTTAGCCTTCAAATTTCACTGTCACGTTTGACGTTTATAGCCAAAACATTTTAATGGAAGAAGCGCCAGATATTGAAATTGAGACCCCATGGCCATATTTAAGCAAACTATTTGAAGTAGTGGAAAGGAAAAAGACTTGTTCATTTGTAAGTGCCTTCCCTGTCTGCTTAAGAAGCATACGATTTCCTCTTTCAAGAATCTGCCGTCCAATCTAACACATTGAGGTAATTATGATCATTTCTAATTATATCAGTACCAGATATCGCAAATATAAAACATTGTATTTAGAGTGGTGTTGGTGGGGTTTCTTTTAACCTTAAATTATTGTATAAAGGACATAGCAAGACATTGAAATTACATTACACCAAATTACTTTTACTTTTGATACTTAAGTACATTTAAAGCCAAATACTTTTATAATTTTATTCAAGTCGACGTTTAAAGGGAGGACTTCCACTTTTACTTGAGTAATATTTTACACTAGCTAGTGGTCTAAGTACTTCGTCCACCTTTCATTAAAGGGGACATATTATGTGTGATTAGCCTTACACACATATATATATATATCCTTCCCACACTCACACCTGGTGGTATAATATGTCCCCTTTGACTACAAACTTTTACAATAAACAGGCGTCCAACACCACCCCCACCACCACCATCCTGCATCCGTTGTCTTGTTTCACCCAATAAAATTGTGGCAGCCGCCTAGTTGGTGTGAAGCATGCAAATTCACAACGAACACGTGTCAACCTCAAACAGATGTTCTCACGTTGCACTTCATGGTTTTTCTAATTTCTAGAAAATTACACCCAAAACAAAAGCTCTTTAACTTTACCTACAGCTGATTTGATGGTACGAGAGAAAGGCATCAGCCTACCGGTTCTGTCGTTGCTTGTTGAAGTAGATGTACCCGGACAGAGCTCCCATGGTCAGTAGGAGAACTACGAGAGTAGTTGATAAACCAGCGTAGAAGGCAACCTTGTAGATTGGAGAACTGCAGTCATCACCGAGGTACCAGGTAGAATTAACATTTGCACATCTGGAAAGGAGGAGAGGATAGGCAACGAATAAGGTGACAGCTTCTGCTTGTGGATATCGATACGTCTTTTCAATGAGGATTCGAGGTAGGCTTTATAGACTCATACTCGTACTTTCATGCAGCATTTATTCACTAATTAACTCATAAGCGGCATGTGGCTACCGAGCTAGAGTGGGTTTGCTGGTCACCGGAAGGTTGCTAGTTGCATCCCGGCTCCTCCTAGCCGAGTGTCGAGGTGTCCCTGAAGCCCAACACACACCGCCGCCTCAGCGGCGTGTCAAAAAGATCGCCCCCATTATTCCGGACGTACTAGCCAACACCAGCTTCGTGCCGCGCCGCCCCACTAGGCTTCACACCACTGTTCTATTCCCTAGCGTCGCTGCCCCTGAAAATGCCTCTTTTTTTTTTCTGACTGCTCCTGATGAGCTAGCTCACGCCTTGCATAGCTGACACTGCCCTCGGTGTGTGAATGTGTGCATGAATGGTTGAACGTTTGGCAGTATTGTAAAGCGCTTTGAGTGGCCACTGGTTAGAAAAGCGCTGCATAGGTGCAGTCTGTTTACTCATCTGTCGCTACAGAAGTCTCAAATCTGAACCAGACCGAACAATCCGTAACATTTCCAACCATTTCCTTCTATAGATGATCTGAGCTCATGGAGTTCATTTGATGCCGGAAAAAAGGAGACTTGTTGGTCGACAACATATTATTTCTCTGTGCATGGGGCATTTTGTAAAAAGAGTAAAGCACCAGCCGACCTACTCGCAAGTGGGTCCGATGCCGCTATACACGTTGCATACGCCCTCGTTGAAGCAGTGCTTTGGGTTGGTGTGATTCTTGTCACACATCGTCACACAACTCCACCCACTGGCATTCAGGGCTTCATAGAACTCAAGAAGAGATGAGTCTGGAATGATGGCTGCACAAATATCTGAGAGGGAGGGCGAGGGGGAGAAAGGGAGAGAGACAGAGAGAGAGAGGGAGAGAGAGAGAGAGAAACACACAAAGACAAACATGTCATTATCGTGACGGTGACAAACAAATCCACCCCTTGTATGATGTGGTTGTGGGCAGGGTGGTGTATTCATACTTTGCAGTCACGTGACTACCATGGCTACCTGGAGGGCAACGTTCGCCGACAAAATGGCGACGAACAGCGGCAAGCCAGGGGAATTGCAACCTTACAGATTTCCAATAATACAATCAATCAACTATTTAGACCATAAATGTTCAAATTGGATCAAGAAAAGATAGAGATACTCAGAACTTGTGATCCATACACAGCACCCCATGATGTGTTCATTGCTTTGAAGTTGGCTGGAGTTTGGAGATATTTAAATGTATCTTCTGTCACCTTATACCGCACAAAAAATGAAAGCCTACAAAAGTATGGATAACTAACTTTTTTTCAAGAGTGGGTGGCTTAACAATGTTTTCGTATGGGAGTCAATAAAATAACTTTTAAATAGCTCTTTAATTGACCAAGTAATGCGGTAGCGTCCACAAAAGTTACATTTTCTCAAGCATTTCTGAAGTTCCAGCGCAGCGGAGCTCTTTGCTGCACTCTGAAATAAAACTTCTTAGGATCGTTTAGTGACGCCTCCGCCAGTGTTGCCAGATTGGGCCAGATTTCCCACCCAATCTGGCAACATGGGCTATCCCCATGACGGCAGAGGGAGGGTTATTTTCCATTTTTAAATAATTGTAATTATAATGTGCAATTAAACAATATAGATTACTTGTGGCAAATTCTAATCTTATAGACAATAATACAGTTTTTCTCCTTTTCGGATGGGATCCGGTAAAAACATAACCCCGGCTTCACTCCTCGGCAGTTAATACATCCAATCACAATCACAGCAACTATCTGGCATATCTTTTTCACCTCAAAATATCAACTTTCGTTCGTATGGTAAAACTGGCGACGTCCTGGCAGATCCTTGATTAGGTTACTAAGTTGCTAGAGAACGTTGTTCTTGCCCGCCAGCCAGTCGTCGTGACGTCACGTGCAAAGTATGAATTTCAGGTTTTCAACTCCCAGGTGGGGAGTATCCCGGTAGACCCACTCTGGGTCATATCCCGGTAGACCCACTCCGGGTCATATCCCGGTAGACACACCCTTCCTCTCGGCCACAGTGACAGGGCTAGCCCACAGCTGCTCATAAAAGGTAGAATATGCTAAACAAAAAGTAAGCTCTTAAACCCAATGTGTCATGTAGGCGTTAATCTCAAGGCTACAGGGGTCTCTGCAGAAGTACCAGTTAGTGTTTGGGGAGAGGAGGGAAGGGTGGAGATCAGAGTATTTGTTTTGTTTAATTAGCACTAGAGCTAGCTTTAAATCGCACGCCTGGCATTTTGTATCTTTTAATAAAATGCATGGTCCCCCCTTGAATCACATTTGGGATCAAACATCTACTTACTTTGGCCAAAATCTTCTGGTTTGCTAACATCTGTTTTGTTGGAAATGTCAAATCCAGGACAATCTGCCTCACCTGAAGGATAAGAATATTTGTATCATCTAAGGAAGTCTGGGTATGTGTGCGTATTGATTGATTGCATTGATTGAAATACATTTGATCTGAAAATATTAATTTAATGCCTGGAACTCAGATGGCCGCTATGGATGTCGTCCTAGGATCTTACCTTTTCTGCAGCTAGTGAGGTTACAAACCGCCTCCTCGATTTCATTAACAATATTTCCATATTGTGTCTCAAAGTCAGCATTATTTTGAAGCAACAGCACAATATCATGTGTTACATTCACTCTAGGAAAAAAGTTAGCAGAAAGAATAGCTTTTTTATTCTACAGCCACCATATCATTCATTGTCATTTAAATCAACAAAATAATGTAATAAATCTGCTCAACCTATGTTGACTTATGGAATCCTATGGAATATGGAAGATGTGTTTATTTCTTAATTTGTACTATTGTGGAAATTAGAATCAGTCACTTACCCATTACTTCCTGACCTATATCTCCTGGCAAAGGAAACTGCAGGACTAAGAAAGATAAATACTTTGAGTTAGTATCACACATTTTAACATGCAGAGTATCGCTAATTTGAAGTTGCTGGGAGGTAAGATTTGGGATTTGTAAAGAGAATGAGAAGAAGGGTAGAAGCCAGCAAGATTTCAAACAAAACCATGAAAAAGCCATTGAGAAGTGTTGCATTTCAGCTATCTGTGATTGACAGGCAAGATGGACTCCGAAATGAGCCATATGTGGTCTAAAATCGAAGTTGGTTATCCCGGAATGGATCTTCTGACAGCGCATGTAAGTCAGTATAAGCTGAAGGATGGCTAGGCCATTTCTAACAAATGACACCCAATCAACACCTAAATCTTACCTCCAGCCATTTTAACGATCGTCTACACAAATGAGTACCTTACCTCACTTTTGTAACAATCACACCTTCGAAGTTCTTTATGTTCACTTTTTTATAGTATGAAGTCATCTGTATTATGAAAAACTAATGATTAACAATAGAAACATAATACATGATCCTTTGTCTTTGTTGAATCCTAAACACTGGCCAACAAGAAAGATAACGGCATGCTTATTTCCTTGCAAAAGGAGGCCCTGTTTAGACTAAAATCTTGATTCAACTTTGACATTTTGGAGCGGTACTCAGGACCTGATAAGTGGCACTACAGCTACAACGTTAGTGCAGAACACCTGTGGATATAACATACATGACGGCCATGACAAATGTACATCTAAATTAAATCCAGTCTATTACTAAATCTAATGTAATCAGTTCACACAACTGTTACACAGCTGGGTGCCATGGCAGAGATGATGGGGACTGCTCATGTTCAATACTGCAACACATACCTAGGCATACCCTATATACGGAGGTCAGGTTCACCCTATATAACAAGGGAAGGCCTACCCTAAACACGGCTGCAGTTCAGATGAATAGAAAGCTAGCCTACTGGTATAAAGTCCAATAATAATAAGGCAAACAAATACCTAATTGCCAATTAGATACGCAGGGTATAATAATTGCTAGAAGAATCCTACCTGTTGTTTTATCCTAGATAATTATACCAATTTCTGTCTTAGTTCCGTAAATATTCACAATGCAAAAGGTTTTTTTCTTACCTGTTGTGTAAAGTTCTGAACAAAGTCTTCGTATTCTGGTGATTTGTTATCGTTATATTCTGGTTTATAATACTGGTTCACCACCACCTCCACAACAACTTTTGTGTTAACCTCTTCTGTAAGAGTAAACATGCTTGCGAAGATTACATTTGAGACTTTTAGTAAACTGTGAAGAATTCTCTCCAAAATGCTTATGAAAGGGAAACATACCTGGTTTAACATAATCTGAGAAATGCTCGCAAAGGTCTCCGCGGAATCCTGTTAGACAGATGCATTTTTCTGTACCATTGCGATATCCTCCATTCTGGCAATCTGGTGGTTTAGTTGTTGGAACCGCAGATTGAGTAGTCAATGGGACGGTAATTACTGGTCGAGCTGTTGAAGCCGGAACCGTAGATGCAGAAGTCACTGGTCGAGCTGTTGAAGTTGGCAGCGTACTTTGATTAGTAAATGGTTCAGTTGTTAAAGCTGGCGGAGAAGATTGAGTAGTCACTGTTATTGATGCTGAAGTTTGAACATTAGATGGAGTAGTCAATGTTTCAGTTGTTTCAGAGGATTGAAGCGTAGTTTGTGGAGTCAGTGGTTCAGAAGTCACTGTTCTATGAGTTGAAGTCAAAACTGTGGATGCAGAAGTCAATGGTCCATCTCTTGAAGTCAGAACAATGGATGCAGAAGTCGATGGATCTGGTGTTGAAGTTTGAACCGTAGTTTGAGAAGTCAGTGGGTCCGAAGTCAATGGTCCATCTGTTGAAGTCTGGACTGTGAATGCAGAAGTCAATTGTCCATTCGTTGAAGTCAGAACTGTGGATGCAGAAGTCACTGTTCCATCTGTCGATGTCAGAACTGTAGATGCAGAGGTCGATGGCTCTGCTGTTGAAGTCAGAACTGCGACTGCAGACGTCGATGTCTCGGATGTTGAAGTTTGAACAGTAGTTTGAGAAGTAAGTGGGTCAGAAGTCACTATCCCATCTGTTGGAGTAAGAACTGTGGATGCAGAGGTCAATGGTCCATCTGTTGAAGTCAGAACTGTGGATGCAGAAGTCAATTGTCCATTCGTTGAAGTCAGAGCTGTGGATGTAGAAGTCGATGGCTCTGCTGTTGATGTTTGAACCATAGTTTGAGAAGTCAGTGGGTCCGAAGTCAATGTGCCATCTGTTGAAGTCAGAACTGTGGATGCAGAAGTCAATTGTCCATTCGTTGAAGTCAGAACTGTGGATGCAGAGGTCACTGTTCCACCTGTTGAAGTCAGAACTGTGGATGCAGAAGTCGATGGCTCTGCTGTTGAGGTTTGAACTGTGGATGCAGGAGTTACTGTGCCATCTGTTGAAGTCAGAACTGTGGATGCAGAAGTCAATTGTCCATTCGTTGAAGTCAGAACTGTGGATGCTGAAGTCAATGGTCCATTTGTTGAAGTCAGAACTGTGGATGCAGAAGTCGATGGCATTGCTGTTGAAGTTTGAACCGTAGTTTGAGAAGTCAGTGGGTCAGATGTAAAAGGTCCATCTGTTGAAGTCAGAACTGTGGATGCAGAGGTCAATGGTACATCTGTTGAAGTCAGAACTGTGGATGCAGAGGTCAATGGTCCATCTGGTGAAGTCAGAACTGTGGATGCAGAAGTTACTGTTCCATCTGTTGAAGTCAGAACTGTTGATGCAGAAGTCAATAGTCCATCTGTTGAAGTCAAAACTGTGGATGCAGAAATCGATGGCTCTGCTGTTAAAGTTTGAACCGTACTTTGAGAAGTCAGTGGGTCAGATGTGAAAGGTCCATCTGTTGAAGGCAGAACTGTGGATGCAGAAGTCAATGGTCCATCTGTTGGAGTCAGAACTGTGGATGCAGATGTTACTGTTCCATCTGTTGAAGTCAGAACTGTGGATGCAGAAGTCGATGGCTCTGCTGTTGAAGTTTGAACTGTGGATGCAGGAGTTATTGTTCCATCTGTTGAAGTCAGAACTGTTGATGCTGAAGTCAATGGTCCATTTGTTGAAGTCAGAACTGTGGATGCAGAAGTCGATGGCTCTGCTGTTGAAGTTTGAACCGTAGTTTGAGAAGTAAGTGGGTCCGACGTCAATGTTCCATCTGTTGAAGTCAGAACTGTGGATGCAGAAGTCAGCTGTCCATTCGTTGAAGTCAGAACTGTGGATGCAGAAGTCACTGTTCCATCCACTGAAGTCAGAACTGTGGATGCAGAAGTCAATGGATCTGCTGTTGAAGTTTGAACCGTAGTTTGAGAAGTCAGTGGGTCCGAAGTCAATGTTCCATCTGTTGAAGTCAGAACTGTGGATAAAGAAGTCAATTGTTCATTAGTTGAAGTCAGTACTGTGGATGCAGAGGTCACTGTTCCACCTGTTGAAGTCAGATCTGTTGATGCAGAAGTCAATGGTCCATCTGTTGAAGTCAGAACTGTGGATGCAGAAGTCGATGTCTCTGTTGTTGAAGTTTGAACCGTAGTTTGAGAAGTCAGTGGGTCAGACGTCAAAGGTCCATCTGTTGAAGTCAGAACAGTTGATGCAGAGGTCAATGGTCCATCTGTTGAAGTCAGAAATGTGGATGCAGATGTCACTGTTCCATCTGTTGAAGTCAGAACGGTTGATACAGGAGTCAATGGTTCATCTGTTGAAGTCAGAACTGTGGATGCAGAAGTTATTGTTCCCACTGTTGAAGTCAGAACTGTTGATGCAGAAGTCAATGGTCCATCTGTTGAAGTCAGAACTGTGGATGCAGAAGTCGATGGCTCTGCTGTTGAAGTTTGAACCGTAGTTTGAGAAGTCAGTGGGTCAGATGTCAAAGGTCCATCTGTTGAAGTCAGAACAGTGGATGCAGAGGTCAATGGTCCATCTGTTGTAGTCAGAACTGGGGATGCAGATGTTACTGTTCCATCTGTTGAAGTCAGCACTGTTGATGCAGAAGTATATGGTCCTTCTGTTGAAGTCAGAACTGTTGATGCAGAAGTCCATGGTCCATCTGTTGAAGTCAGAACAGTGGATGCAGAAGTCGATGGCTCTGCTGTTGAAGTTTGAACCGTAGTTTGAGAAGTCAGTGGGTCCGAAGTCAATGTTCCATCTGTTGAAGTTAGAACTGTGGATGCAGAAGTCAATTGTCCATTCGTTGAAGTCATAACTGTGGATGCAGAAGTCACTGTTCCATCCGTTGAAGTCAGAACTGTGGATGCAGAAGTCGATGGCTCTGCTGTTGAAGTTTGAACCGTAGTTTGAGAAGTCAGTGTGTCAGAAGTCACTATTCCATCTGTTGAAGTCAGAATTGTTGATTCAGAAGTAAATGGTCCATCTGTTGAAGTCAAAACTGTGGATGCAGAAGATGATGGCACTGCTGTTGAAGTTTGAACCGTAGTTTGAGAAGTCAGTGGGTCCGAAGTCAATGTTCCATCTGTTGAAGTCAGAACTGTGGATGCAGAAGTCAATTGTCCATTTGTTGAAGTCATGACAGTGGATGCAGAAGTCACTGTTCCATCCGTTGAAGTCAGAACTGTGGATGCAGAAGTCAATGGATCTGCTGTTGAAGTTTGAACCGTAGTTTGAGAAGTCAGTGGGTCCGAAGTCAATGTTCCATCTGTTGAAGTCAGAACTGTGGATGCAGAAGTCAATGGTCCATCTGTTGGAGTCGGAACTGTGGATGCAGATGTTACAGTTCCATCTGTTGAAGTCAGAACTGTGGATGCAGAAGTCGATGGCTCTGCTGTTGAAGTTTGAACTGTGGATGCAGGAGTTACTGTTCCATCTGTTGAAGTCAGAACTGTTGATGCTGAAGTCAATGGTCCATTTGTTGAAGTCAGAACTGTGGATGCAGAAGTCAATGGCTCTACTGTTGAAGTTTGAACCGTAGTTTGAGAAGTCAGTGGGTCCGAAGTCAATGTTCCATCTGTTGAAGTCAGAACTGTGGATAAAGAAGTCAATTGTTCATTCGTTGAAGTCAGAACTGTGGATGCAGAGGTCACTGTTCCACCTGTTGAAGTCAGAACTGTGGATGCAGAAGTCGATGGCTCTGCTGTTGAAGTTTGAACCGTAGTTTGAGAAGTCAGTGGGTCCGAAGTCAATGTTACATCTGTTGAAGTCAGAACTGTGGATGCAGAGGTCACTGTTCCACCTGTTGAAGTCAGAACTGTTGATGCAGAAGTCAATGGTCCATCTGTTGAAGTCAGAATTGTGGATGCAGATGTTACTGTTCCATCTGTTGAAGTTAGAACTGTCGATGCAGAAGTCAATGGTCCATCTGTTGGAGTCAGAACTGTGGATGCAGAAGTCAATTGTCCATTCGTTGAAGTCAGAACTGAGGTTGCTGAAGTCGATGGCTCTGGTGTTGAAGTTTGAACCGTAGTTTGAGAAGTCAGTGGGTCAGAAGTCAAAGGTCCATCTGTTGAAGTCAGAACAGTGGATGCAGAGGTCAATGGTCCATCTCTTGAAGTCAGAACTGTGGATGCAGATGTTACTGTTCCATCTGTTGAAGTCAAAACTGTTGATGCAGAATTCAATGGTTCATCTGTTGAAGTCAGAACCGTGGATGCAGAAGTTATTGTTCCATCTGTTGAAGTCAGAACTGTTGATGCAGAAGTCAATGGTCCATCTGTTGAAGTCAGAACTGTGGATGCAGAAGTCGATGGCTCTGCTGTTGAAGTTAGAACCGTAGTTTCAGAAGTCAGTGGGTCAGATGTCAAAGGTCCATATGTTGAAGTCAGAACAGTGGATGCAGAGGTCAATGGTCCATCTGTTGAAGTCAGAACTGGGGATGCAGATGTTACTGTTCCATCTGTTGAAGTCAGCACTGTTGATGCAGAAGTCAATGGTCCTTCTGTTGAAGTCAGAATTGTGGATGCAGATGTTACTGTTCCATCTGTTGAAGTCAGAACTGTCGATGCAGAAGTCAATGGTCCATCTGTTGAAGTCAGAACTGTGGATGCAGAAGTCAATTGTCCATTCGTTGAAGTCAGAACTGAGGTTGCTGAAGTCGATGGCTCTGCTGTTGAAGTTTGAACCGTAGTTTGAGAAGTCAGTGGGTCAGAAGTCAAAGGTCCATCTGTTGAAGTCAGAACAGTGGATGCAGATGTTACTGTTCCATCTGTTGAAGTCAGAACTGAGGATGCAGAAGTCGATGTCTCTGTTGTTGAAGTTTGAACCGTAGTTTGAGAAGTCAGTGGGTCAGACGTCAAAGGTCCATCTGTTGAAGTCAGAACAGTGGATGCAGAGGTCAATGGTCCATCTGTTGAAGTCAGAACTGTGGATGCAGATGTTACTGTTCCATCTGTTGAAGTCAAAACTGTTGATGCAGAATTCAATGGTTCATCTGTTGAAGTCAGAACCGTGGATGCAGAAGTTATTGTTCCATCTGTTGAAGTCAGAACTGTTGATGCAGAAGTCAATGGTCCATCTGTTGAAGTTAGAACTGTGGATGCAGAGGTCGATGGCTCTGCTGTTGAAGTTAGAACCGTAGTTTCAGAAGTCAGTGGGTCAGATGTCAAAGGTCCATATGTTGAAGTGAGAACAGTGGATGCAGAGGTCAATGGTCCATCTGTTGAAGTCAGAACTGGGGATGCAGATGTTACTGTTCCATCTGTTGAAGTCAGCATTGTTGATGCAGAAGTCAATGGTCCTTCTGTTGAAGTCAGAACTGTTGATGCAGAAGTCGATGGCTCTGCTGTTGAAGTTTGAACCGTAGTTTGAGATGTCAGTGTGTCAGAAGTCACTTTTCCATCTGTTGAAGTCAGAACTGTTGATGCAGAAGTCAATGGTCCATCTGTTGAAGTCAGAACTGTGGATGCATAAGTCGATGGCTCTGCTGTTGAAGTTTGAACCGTAGTTTGAGAAGTCTGTGGGTCAGAAGTCAATGGTCCATCTGTAGAAGTCAGAACAGTGGAAGTAGAGGTCAATGGTCCATCTGTTGAAGTCAGAACTGTGGATGCAGATGTTACTGTTCCATCTGTTGAAGTTTGAACTGTGGTTGCTGAAGTCGATGGCTCTGGTGTTGAAGTTTGAACCGTAGTTTGAGAAGTCAGTGGGTCAGAAGTCAAAGGTCCATCTGTTGAAGTCAGAACAGTGGATGCAGAGGTCAATGGTCCATCTCTTGAAGTCAGAACTGTGGATGCAGATGTTACTGTTCCATCTGTTGAAGTCAAAACTGTTGATGCAGAATTCAATGGTTCATCTGTTGAAGTCAGAACTGTGGATGCAGAAGTCGATGGCTCTGCTGTTGAAGTTAGAACCGTAGTTTCAGAAGTCAGTGGGTCAGATGTCAAAGGTCCATATGTTGAAGTCAGAACAGTGGATGCAGAGGTCAATGGTCCATCTGTTGAAGTCATAACTGTGGATGCAGAAGTCACTGTTCCATCCGTTGAAGTCAGAACTGTGGATGCAGAAGTCGATGTCTCTGTTGTTGAAGTTTGAACCGTAGTTTGAGAAGTCAGTGGGTCAGACGTCAAAGGTCCATCTGTTGAAGTCAGAACAGTGGATGCAGAGGTCAATGGTCCATCTGTTGAAGTCAGAACTGTGGATGCAGATGTTACTGTTCCATCTGTTGAAGTCAAAACTGTTGATGCAGAATTCAATGGTTCATCTGTTGAAGTCAGAACCGTGGATGCAGAAGTTATTGTTCCATCTGTTGAAGTCAGAACTGTTGATGCAGAAGTCAATGGTCCATCTGTTGAAGTTAGAACTGTGGATGCAGAGGTCGATGGCTCTGCTGTTGAAGTTAGAACCGTAGTTTCAGAAGTCAGTGGGTCAGATGTCAAAGGTCCATATGTTGAAGTGAGAACAGTGGATGCAGAGGTCAATGGTCCATCTGTTGAAGTCAGAACTGGGGATGCAGATGTTACTGTTCCATCTGTTGAAGTCAGCATTGTTGATGCAGAAGTCAATGGTCCTTCTGTTGAAGTCAGAACTGTTGATGCAGAAGTCGATGGCTCTGCTGTTGAAGTTTGAACCGTAGTTTGAGATGTCAGTGTGTCAGAAGTCACTTTTCCATCTGTTGAAGTCAGAACTGTTGATGCAGAAGTCAATGGTCCATCTGTTGAAGTCAGAACTGTGGATGCATAAGTCGATGGCTCTGCTGTTGAAGTTTGAACCGTAGTTTGAGAAGTCTGTGGGTCAGAAGTCAATGGTCCATCTGTAGAAGTCAGAACAGTGGAAGTAGAGGTCAATGGTCCATCTGTTGAAGTCAGAACTGTGGATGCAGATGTTACTGTTCCATCTGTTGAAGTTTGAACTGTGGTTGCTGAAGTCGATGGCTCTGGTGTTGAAGTTTGAACCGTAGTTTGAGAAGTCAGTGGGTCAGAAGTCAAAGGTCCATCTGTTGAAGTCAGAACAGTGGATGCAGAGGTCAATGGTCCATCTCTTGAAGTCAGAACTGTGGATGCAGATGTTACTGTTCCATCTGTTGAAGTCAAAACTGTTGATGCAGAATTCAATGGTTCATCTGTTGAAGTCAGAACCGTGGATGCAGAAGTTATTGTTCCATCTGTTGAAGTCAGAACTGTTGATGCAGAAGTCAATGGTCCATCTGTTGAAGTCAGAACTGTGGATGCAGAAGTCGATGGCTCTGCTGTTGAAGTTAGAACCGTAGTTTCAGAAGTCAGTGGGTCAGATGTCAAAGGTCCATATGTTGAAGTCAGAACAGTGGATGCAGAGGTCAATGGTCCATCTGTTGAAGTCATAACTGTGGATGCAGAAGTCACTGTTCCATCCGTTGAAGTCAGAACTGTGGATGCAGAAGTCGATGGCTCTGCTGTTGAAGTTTGAACCGTAGTTTGAGAAGTCAGTGTGTCAGAAGTCACTATTCCATCTGTTGAAGTCAGAATTGTTGATTCAGAAGTAAATGGTCCATCTGTTGAAGTCAAAACTGTGGATGCAGAAGATGATGGCACTGCTGTTGAAGTTTGAACCGTAGTTTGAGAAGTCAGTGGGTCCGAAGTCAATGTTCCATCTGTTGAAGTCAGAACTGTGGATGCAGAAGTCAATTGTCCATTTGTTGAAGTCATGACAATGGATGCAGAAGTCACTGTTCCATCCGTTGAAGTCAGAACTGTGGATGCAGAAGTCAATGGATCTGCTGTTGAAGTTTGAACCGTAGTTTGAGAAGTCAGTGGGTCCGAAGTCAATGTTCCATCTGTTGAAGTCAGAACTGTGGATGCAGAAGTCAATGGTCCATCTGTTGGAGTCGGAACTGTGGATGCAGATGTTACAGTTCCATCTGTTGAAGTCAGAACTGTGGATGCAGAAGTCGATGGCTCTGCTGTTGAAGTTTGAACTGTGGATGCAGGAGTTACTGTTCCATCTGTTGAAGTCAGAACTGTTGATGCTGAAGTCAATGGTCCATTTGTTGAAGTCAGAACTGTGGATGCAGAAGTCAATGGCTCTACTGTTGAAGTTTGAACCGTAGTTTGAGAAGTCAGTGGGTCCGAAGTCAATGTTCCATCTGTTGAAGTCAGAACTGTGGATAAAGAAGTCAATTGTTCATTCGTTGAAGTCAGAACTGTGGATGCAGAGGTCACTGTTCCACCTGTTGAAGTCAGAACTGTGGATGCAGAAGTCGATGGCTCTGCTGTTGAAGTTTGAACCGTAGTTTGAGAAGTCAGTGGGTCCGAAGTCAATGTTACATCTGTTGAAGTCAGAACTGTGGATGCAGAGGTCACTGTTCCACCTGTTGAAGTCAGAACTGTTGATGCAGAAGTCAATGGTCCATCTGTTGAAGTCAGAATTGTGGATGCAGATGTTACTGTTCCATCTGTTGAAGTTAGAACTGTCGATGCAGAAGTCAATGGTCCATCTGTTGGAGTCAGAACTGTGGATGCAGAAGTCAATTGTCCATTCGTTGAAGTCAGAACTGAGGTTGCTGAAGTCGATGGCTCTGGTGTTGAAGTTTGAACCGTAGTTTGAGAAGTCAGTGGGTCAGAAGTCAAAGGTCCATCTGTTGAAGTCAGAACAGTGGATGCAGAGGTCAATGGTCCATCTCTTGAAGTCAGAACTGTGGATGCAGATGTTACTGTTCCATCTGTTGAAGTCAAAACTGTTGATGCAGAATTCAATGGTTCATCTGTTGAAGTCAGAACCGTGGATGCAGAAGTTATTGTTCCATCTGTTGAAGTCAGAACTATTGATGCAGAAGTCAATGGTCCATCTGTTGAAGTCAGAACTGTGGATGCAGAAGTCGATGGCTCTGCTGTTGAAGTTAGAACCGTAGTTTCAGAAGTCAGTGGGTCAGATGTCAAAGGTCCATATGTTGAAGTCAGAACAGTGGATGCAGAGGTCAATGGTCCATCTGTTGAAGTCAGAACTGGGGATGCAGATGTTACTGTTCCATCTGTTGAAGTCAGCACTGTTGATGCAGAAGTCAATGGTCCTTCTGTTGAAGTCAGAATTGTGGATGCAGATGTTACTGTTCCATCTGTTGAAGTCAGAACTGTCGATGCAGAAGTCAATGGTCCATCTGTTGAAGTCAGAACTGTGGATGCAGAAGTCAATTGTCCATTCGTTGAAGTCAGAACTGAGGTTGCTGAAGTCGATGGCTCTGCTGTTGAAGTTTGAACCGTAGTTTGAGAAGTCAGTGGGTCAGAAGTCAAAGGTCCATCTGTTGAAGTCAGAACAGTGGATGCAGATGTTACTGTTCCATCTGTTGAAGTCAGAACTGAGGATGCAGAAGTCGATGTCTCTGTTGTTGAAGTTTGAACCGTAGTTTGAGAAGTCAGTGGGTCAGACGTCAAAGGTCCATCTGTTGAAGTCAGAACAGTGGATGCAGAGGTCAATGGTCCATCTGTTGAAGTCAGAACTGTGGATGCAGATGTTACTGTTCCATCTGTTGAAGTCAAAACTGTTGATGCAGAATTCAATGGTTCATCTGTTGAAGTCAGAACCGTGGATGCAGAAGTTATTGTTCCATCTGTTGAAGTCAGAACTGTTGATGCAGAAGTCAATGGTCCATCTGTTGAAGTCAGAACTGTGGATGCAGAGGTCGATGGCTCTGCTGTTGAAGTTAGAACCGTAGTTTCAGAAGTCAGTGGGTCAGATGTCAAAGGTCCATATGTTGAAGTCAGAACAGTGGATGCAGAGGTCAATGGTCCATCTGTTGAAGTCAGAACTGGGGATGCAGATGTTACTGTTCCATCTGTTGAAGTCAGCACTGTTGATGCAGAAGTCAATGGTCCTTCTGTTGAAGTCAGAACTGTTGATGCAGAAGTCGATGGCTCTGCTGTTGAAGTTTGAACCGTAGTTTGAGATGTCAGTGTGTCAGAAGTCACTTTTCCATCTGTTGAAGTCAGAACTGTTGATGCAGAAGTCAATGGTCCATCTGTTGAAGTCAGAACTGTGGATGCAGAAGTCGATGGCTCTGCTGTTGAAGTTTGAACTGTAGTTTGAGAAGTCTGTGGGTCAGAAGTCAATGGTCCATCTGTAGAAGTCAGAACAGTGGAAGTAGAGGTCAATGGTCCATCTGTTGAAGTCAGAACTGTGGATGCAGATGTTACTGTTCCATCTGTTGAAGTTTGAACTGTGGATGCAGAGGTCGATGTCTCTGTTGTTGATGTTTGAACCGTAGTTTGAGAAGTCAGTGGGTCCGAAGTCCATGTTCCATCTGTTGAAGTCAGAACTGTGGATGCAGAAGTCAGCTGTCCATTCGTTGAAGTCATAACTGTGGATGCAGAAATCACTGTTCCATCCGTTGAAGTCAGAACTGTGGATGCAGAAGTCAATGGATCTGCTGTTGAAGTTTGAACCGTAGTTTGAGAAGTCAATGGGTCCGAAGTCAATGTTCCATCTGTTGAAGTCAGAACTGTTGATGCAGAAGTCAATGGTCCATCTGTTGAAGTCCGAACTGTGGATGCAGAAGTCGATGGCTCTGCTGTTGAAGTTTTAACCGTAGTTTGAGAAGTCAGTGGGTCTGAAGTCAATGTTCCATCTGTTGAATTTAGAACTGTGGATGCAGAAGTCAATTGTCCATTCGTTGAAGTCATAACTGTGGATGCAGATGTTACTGTTCCATCTGTTGAAGTCAGAACTGTGGATGCAGAAGTCGATGGCTCTGCTGTTGAAGTTTGAACCGTAGTTTGAGAAGTCAGTGGGTCCGAAGTCAATGTTCCATCTGTTGAAGTCAGAACTGTGGATGCAGAAGTCAATGGTCCATCTGTTGGAGTCGGAACTGTGGATGCAGATGTTACTGTTCCATCTGTTGAAGTCAGAACTGTGGATGCAGAAGTCGATGGCTCTGCTGTTGAAGTTTGAACTGTGGATGCAGGAGTTACTGTTCCATCTGTTGAAGTCAAAACTGTTGATGCTGAAGTCAATGGTCCATTTGTTGAAGTCAGAACTATGGATGCAGAAGTCGATGGCTCTGCTGTTGAAGTTTGAACCGTAGTTTGAGAAGTAAGTGGGTCCGACGTCAATGTTCCATCTGTTGAAGTCAGAACTGTGGATGAAGAAGTCAATTGTCCATTCGTTGAAGTCAGAACTGTGGATGCAGAAGTCACTGTTCCATCCGCTGAAGTCAGAACTGTGGATGCAGAAGTCAATGGCTCTGCTGTTGAAGTTTGAACCGTAGTTTGAGAAGTCAGTGGGTCCGAAGTCAATGTTACATCTGTTGAAGTCAGAACTGTGGATGCAGAGGTCACTGTTCCACCTGTTGAAGTCAGAACTGTTGATGCAGAAGTCAATGGTCCATCTGTTGAAGTCAGAATTGTGGATGCAGATGTTACTGTTCCATCTGTTGAAGTCAGAACTGTCGATGCAGAAGTCAATGGTCCATCTGTTGAAGTCAGAACTGTGGATGCAGAAGTCAATTGTCCATTCGTTGAAGTCAGAACTGAGGTTGCTGAAGTCGATGGCTCTGCTGTTGAAGTTTGAACCGTAGTTTGAGAAGTCAATGGGTCAGAAGTCAAAGGTCCATCTGTTGAAGTCAAAACTGTGGATGCAGAAGTCGATGGCTCTGCTGTTGAAGTTTGAACTGTGGATGCAGGAGTTACTGTTCCATCTGTTGAAGTCAGAACTGTTGATGCTGAAGTCAATGGTCCATTTGTTGAAGTCAGAACTGTGGATGCAGAAGTCAATTGTCCATTTGTTGAAGTCATGACAATGGATGCAGAAGTCACTGTTCCATCCGTTGAAGTCAGAACTGTGGATGCAGAAGTCAATGGATCTGCTGTTGAAGTTTGAACCGTAGTTTGAGAAGTCAGTGGGTCCGAAGTCAATGTTCCATCTGTTGAAGTCAGAACTGTGGATGCAGAAGTCAATGGTCCATCTGTTGGAGTCGGAACTGTGGATGCAGATGTTACAGTTCCATCTGTTGAAGTCAGAACTGTGGATGCAGAAGTCGATGGCTCTGCTGTTGAAGTTTGAACTGTGGATGCAGGAGTTACTGTTCCATCTGTTGAAGTCAGAACTGTTGATGCTGAAGTCAATGGTCCATTTGTTGAAGTCAGAACTGTGGATGCAGAAGTCAATGGCTCTACTGTTGAAGTTTGAACCGTAGTTTGAGAAGTCAGTGGGTCCGAAGTCAATGTTCCATCTGTTGAAGTCAGAACTGTGGATAAAGAAGTCAATTGTTCATTCGTTGAAGTCAGAACTGTGGATGCAGAGGTCACTGTTCCACCTGTTGAAGTCAGAACTGTGGATGCAGAAGTCGATGGCTCTGCTGTTGAAGTTTGAACCGTAGTTTGAGAAGTCAGTGGGTCCGAAGTCAATGTTACATCTGTTGAAGTCAGAACTGTGGATGCAGAGGTCACTGTTCCACCTGTTGAAGTCAGAACTGTTGATGCAGAAGTCAATGGTCCATCTGTTGAAGTCAGAATTGTGGATGCAGATGTTACTGTTCCATCTGTTGAAGTTAGAACTGTCGATGCAGAAGTCAATGGTCCATCTGTTGGAGTCAGAACTGTGGATGCAGAAGTCAATTGTCCATTCGTTGAAGTCAGAACTGAGGTTGCTGAAGTCGATGGCTCTGGTGTTGAAGTTTGAACCGTAGTTTGAGAAGTCAGTGGGTCAGAAGTCAAAGGTCCATCTGTTGAAGTCAGAACAGTGGATGCAGAGGTCAATGGTCCATCTCTTGAAGTCAGAACTGTGGATGCAGATGTTACTGTTCCATCTGTTGAAGTCAAAACTGTTGATGCAGAATTCAATGGTTCATCTGTTGAAGTCAGAACCGTGGATGCAGAAGTTATTGTTCCATCTGTTGAAGTCAGAACTATTGATGCAGAAGTCAATGGTCCATCTGTTGAAGTCAGAACTGCGGATGCAGAAGTCGATGGCTCTGCTGTTGAAGTTAGAACCGTAGTTTCAGAAGTCAGTGGGTCAGATGTCAAAGGTCCATATGTTGAAGTCAGAACAGTGGATGCAGAGGTCAATGGTCCATCTGTTGAAGTCAGAACTGGGGATGCAGATGTTACTGTTCCATCTGTTGAAGTCAGCACTGTTGATGCAGAAGTCAATGGTCCTTCTGTTGAAGTCAGAATTGTGGATGCAGATGTTACTGTTCCATCTGTTGAAGTCAGAACTGTCGATGCAGAAGTCAATGGTCCATCTGTTGAAGTCAGAACTGTGGATGCAGAAGTCAATTGTCCATTCGTTGAAGTCAGAACTGAGGTTGCTGAAGTCGATGGCTCTGCTGTTGAAGTTTGAACCGTAGTTTGAGAAGTCAGTGGGTCAGAAGTCAAAGGTCCATCTGTTGAAGTCAGAACAGTGGATGCAGATGTTACTGTTCCATCTGTTGAAGTCAGAACTGAGGATGCAGAAGTCGATGTCTCTGTTGTTGAAGTTTGAACCGTAGTTTGAGAAGTCAGTGGGTCAGACGTCAAAGGTCCATCTGTTGAAGTCAGAACAGTGGATGCAGAGGTCAATGGTCCATCTGTTGAAGTCAGAACTGTGGATGCAGATGTTACTGTTCCATCTGTTGAAGTCAAAACTGTTGATGCAGAATTCAATGGTTCATCTGTTGAAGTCAGAACCGTGGATGCAGAAGTTATTGTTCCATCTGTTGAAGTCAGAACTGTTGATGCAGAAGTCAATGGTCCATCTGTTGAAGTCAGAACTGTGGATGCAGAGGTCGATGGCTCTGCTGTTGAAGTTAGAACCGTAGTTTCAGAAGTCAGTGGGTCAGATGTCAAAGGTCCATATGTTGAAGTCAGAACAGTGGATGCAGAGGTCAATGGTCCATCTGTTGAAGTCAGAACTGGGGATGCAGATGTTACTGTTCCATCTGTTGAAGTCAGCACTGTTGATGCAGAAGTCAATGGTCCTTCTGTTGAAGTCAGAACTGTTGATGCAGAAGTCGATGGCTCTGCTGTTGAAGTTTGAACCGTAGTTTGAGATGTCAGTGTGTCAGAAGTCACTTTTCCATCTGTTGAAGTCAGAACTGTTGATGCAGAAGTCAATGGTCCATCTGTTGAAGTCAGAACTGTGGATGCAGAAGTCGATGGCTCTGCTGTTGAAGTTTGAACTGTAGTTTGAGAAGTCTGTGGGTCAGAAGTCAATGGTCCATCTGTAGAAGTCAGAACAGTGGAAGTAGAGGTCAATGGTCCATCTGTTGAAGTCAGAACTGTGGATGCAGATGTTACTGTTCCATCTGTTGAAGTTTGAACTGTGGATGCAGAGGTCGATGTCTCTGTTGTTGATGTTTGAACCGTAGTTTGAGAAGTCAGTGGGTCCGAAGTCCATGTTCCATCTGTTGAAGTCAGAACTGTGGATGCAGAAGTCAGCTGTCCATTCGTTGAAGTCATAACTGTGGATGCAGAAATCACTGTTCCATCCGTTGAAGTCAGAACTGTGGATGCAGAAGTCAATGGATCTGCTGTTGAAGTTTGAACCGTAGTTTGAGAAGTCAATGGGTCCGAAGTCAATGTTCCATCTGTTGAAGTCAGAACTGTTGATGCAGAAGTCAATGGTCCATCTGTTGAAGTCCGAACTGTGGATGCAGAAGTCGATGGCTCTGCTGTTGAAGTTTTAACCGTAGTTTGAGAAGTCAGTGGGTCTGAAGTCAATGTTCCATCTGTTGAATTTAGAACTGTGGATGCAGAAGTCAATTGTCCATTCGTTGAAGTCATAACTGTGGATGCAGATGTTACTGTTCCATCTGTTGAAGTCAGAACTGTGGATGCAGAAGTCGATGGCTCTGCTGTTGAAGTTTGAACCGTAGTTTGAGAAGTCAGTGGGTCCGAAGTCAATGTTCCATCTGTTGAAGTCAGAACTGTGGATGCAGAAGTCAATGGTCCATCTGTTGGAGTCGGAACTGTGGATGCAGATGTTACTGTTCCATCTGTTGAAGTCAGAACTGTGGATGCAGAAGTCGATGGCTCTGCTGTTGAAGTTTGAACTGTGGATGCAGGAGTTACTGTTCCATCTGTTGAAGTCAGAACTGTTGATGCTGAAGTCAATGGTCCATTTGTTGAAGTCAGAACTATGGATGCAGAAGTCGATGGCTCTGCTGTTGAAGTTTGAACCGTAGTTTGAGAAGTAAGTGGGTCCGACGTCAATGTTCCATCTGTTGAAGTCAGAACTGTGGATGAAGAAGTCAATTGTCCATTCGTTGAAGTCAGAACTGTGGATGCAGAAGTCACTGTTCCATCCGCTGAAGTCAGAACTGTGGATGCAGAAGTCAATGGCTCTGCTGTTGAAGTTTGAACCGTAGTTTGAGAAGTCAGTGGGTCCGAAGTCAATGTTACATCTGTTGAAGTCAGAACTGTGGATGCAGAGGTCACTGTTCCACCTGTTGAAGTCAGAACTGTTGATGCAGAAGTCAATGGTCCATCTGTTGAAGTCAGAATTGTGGATGCAGATGTTACTGTTCCATCTGTTGAAGTCAGAACTGTCGATGCAGAAGTCAATGGTCCATCTGTTGAAGTCAGAACTGTGGATGCAGAAGTCAATTGTCCATTCGTTGAAGTCAGAACTGAGGTTGCTGAAGTCGATGGCTCTGCTGTTGAAGTTTGAACCGTAGTTTGAGAAGTCAGTGGGTCAGAAGTCAAAGGTCCATCTGTTGAAGTCAAAACTGTGGATGCAGAAGTCGATGGCTCTGCTGTTGAAGTTTGAACTGTGGATGCAGGAGTTACTGTTCCATCTGTTGAAGTCAGAACTGTTGATGCTGAAGTCAATGGTCCATTTGTTGAAGTCAGAACTGTGGATGCAGAAGTCAATGGATCTGCTGTTGAAGTTTGAACCGTAGTTTGAGAAGTCAGTGGGTCTGAAGTCAATGTTCCATCTGTTGAAGTCAGAACTGTGGATGCAGAAGTCAATGGTCCATCTGTTGGAGTCGGAACTGTGGATGCAGATGTTACAGTTCCATCTGTTGAAGTCAGAACTGTGGATGCAGAAGTCGATGGCTCTGCTGTTGAAGTTTGAACTGTGGATGCAGGAGTTACTGTTCCATCTGTTGAAGTCAGAACTGTTGATGCTGAAGTCAATGGTCCATTTGTTGAAGTCAGAACTGTGGATGCAGAAGTCAATGGCTCTACTGTTGAAGTTTGAACCGTAGTTTGAGAAGTCAGTGGGTCCGAAGTCAATGTTCCATCTGTTGAAGTCAGAACTGTGGATAAAGAAGTCAATTGTTCATTCATTGAAGTCAGAACTGTGGATGCAGAGGTCACTGTTCCACCTGTTGAAGTCAGAACTGTTGATGCAGAAGTCAATGGTCCATCTGTTGAAGTCAGAACTGTGGATGCAGAAGTCGATGTCTCTGTTGTTGAAGTTTGAACCGTAGTTTGAGAAGACAGTGGGTCAGATGTCAAAGGTCCATCTGTTGAAGTCAGAACAGTTGATGCAGAGGTCAATGGTCCATCTGTTGAAGTCAGAACTGTGGATGCAGATGTTACTGTTCCATCTGTTGAAGTCAGAACGGTTGATACAGGAGTCAATGGTTCATCTGTTGAAGTCAGAACTGTGGATGCAGAAGTTATTGTTCCCTCTGTTGAAGTCAGAACTGTTGATGCAGAAGTCAATGGTCCATCTGTTGAAGTCAGAACAGTGGATGCAGAAGTCGATGGTCCATCTGATGAAGTCAGAACTGTGGATGCATAAGTCGATGGCTCTGCTGTTGAAGTTTGAACCGTAGTTTGAGAAGTCAGTGGGTCAGAAGTCAAAGGTCCATCTGTTGAAGTCAGAACAGTGGATGCAGATGTTACTGTTCCATCTGTTGAAGTCAGAACTGAGGATGCAGAAGTCGATGTCTCTGTTGTTGAAGTTTGAACCGTAGTTTGAAAAGTCAGTGGGTCAGATGTCAAAGGTCCATCTGTTGAAGTCAGAACAGTGGATGCAGAGGTCAATGGTCCATCTGTTGAAGTCAGAACTGTGGATGCAGATGTTACTGTTCCATCTGTTGAAGTCAAAACTGTTGATGCAGAATTCAATGGTTCATCTGTTGAAGTTAGAACCGTGGATGCAGAAGTTATTGTTCCATCTGTTGAAGTCAGAACTGTTGATGCAGAAGTCAATGGTCCATCTGTTGAAGTCAGAATTGTGGATGCAGATGTTACTGTTCCATCTGTTGAAGTCAGAACTGTCGATGCAGAAGTCAATGGTCCATCTGTTGAAGTCAGAACTGTGGATGCAGAAGTCAATTGTCCATTCGTTGAAGTCAGAACTGAGGTTGCTGAAGTCGATGGCTCTGCTGTTGAAGTTTGAACCGTAGTTTGAGAAGTCAGTGGGTCAGAAGTCAAAGGTCCATCTGTTGAAGTCAGAACAGTGGATGCAGATGTTACTGTTCCATCTGTTGAAGTCAGAACTGAGGATGCAGAAGTCGATGTCTCTGTTGTTGAAGTTAGAACCGTAGTTTCAGAAGTCAGTGGGTCAGATGTCAAAGGTCCATATGTTGAAGTCAGAACAGTGGATGCAGAGGTCAATGGTCCATCAGTTGAAGTCAGAACTGGGGATGCAGATGTTACTGTTCCATCTGTTGAAGTCAGCACTGTTGATGCAGAAGTCAATGGTCCTTCTGTTGAAGTCAGAACTGTTGATGCAGAAGTCGATGGCTCTGCTGTTGAAGTTTGAACCGTAGTTTGAGATGTCAGTGTGTCAGAAGTCACTTTTCCATCTGTTGAAGTCAGAACTGTTGATGCAGAAGTCAATGGTCCATCTGTTGAAGTCAGAACTGTGGATGCATAAGTCGATGGCTCTGCTGTTGAAGTTTGAACCGTAGTTTGAGAAGTCTGTGGGTCAGAAGTCAATGTTACATCTGTTGAAGTCAGAACTGTGGATGCAGAAGTCAATTGTCCATTTGTTGAAGTCATGACAGTGGATGCAGAAGTCACTGTTCCATCCGTTGAAGTCAGAACTGTGGATGCAGAAGTCAATGGATCTGCTGTTGAAGTTTGAACCGTAGTTTGAGAAGTCAGTGGGTCCGAAGTCAATGTTCCATCTGTTGAAGTCAGAACTGTGGATGCAGAAGTCAATGGTCCATCTGTTGGAGTCGGAACTGTGGATGCAGATGTTACAGTTCCATCTGTTGAAGTCAGAACTGTGGATGCAGAAGTCGATGGCTCTGCTGTTGAAGTTTGAACTGTGGATGCAGGAGTTACTGTTCCATCTGTTGAAGTCAGAACTGTTGATGCTGAAGTCAATGGTCCATTTGTTGAAGTCAGAACTGTGGATGCAGAAGTCAATGGCTCTACTGTTGAAGTTTGAACCGTAGTTTGAGAAGTCAGTGGGTCCGAAGTCAATGTTCCATCTGTTGAAGTCAGAACTGTGGATAAAGAAGTCAATTGTTCATTCGTTGAAGTCAGAACTGTGGATGCAGAGGTCACTGTTCCACCTGTTGAAGTCAGAACTGTTGATGCAGAAGTCAATGGTCCATCTGTTGAAGTCAGAACTGTGGATGCAGAAGTCGATGTCTCTGTTGTTGAAGTTTGAACCGTAGTTTGAGAAGACAGTGGGTCAGATGTCAAAGGTCCATCTGTTGAAGTCAGAACAGTTGATGCAGAGGTCAATGGTCCATCTGTTGAAGTCAGAACTGTGGATGCAGATGTTACTGTTCCATCTGTTGAAGTCAGAACGGTTGATACAGGAGTCAATGGTTCATCTGTTGAAGTCAGAACTGTGGATGCAGAAGTTATTGTTCCCTCTGTTGAAGTCAGAACTGTTGATGCAGAAGTCAATGGTCCATCTGTTGAAGTCAGAACAGTGGATGCAGAAGTCGATGGTCCATCTGATGAAGTCCGAACTGTGGATGCATAAGTCGATGGCTCTGCTGTTGAAGTTTGAACCGTAGTTTGAGAAGTCAGTGGGTCAGAAGTCAAAGGTCCATCTGTTGAAGTCAGAACAGTGGATGCAGATGTTACTGTTCCATCTGTTGAAGTCAGAACTGAGGATGCAGAAGTCGATGTCTCTGTTGTTGAAGTTTGAACCGTAGTTTGAAAAGTCAGTGGGTCAGATGTCAAAGGTCCATCTGTTGAAGTCAGAACAGTGGATGCAGAGGTCAATGGTCCATCTGTTGAAGTCAGAACTGTGGATGCAGATGTTACTGTTCCATCTGTTGAAGTCAAAACTGTTGATGCAGAATTCAATGGTTCATCTGTTGAAGTTAGAACCGTGGATGCAGAAGTTATTGTTCCATCTGTTGAAGTCAGAACTGTTGATGCAGAAGTCAATGGTCCATCTGTTGAAGTCAGAATTGTGGATGCAGATGTTACTGTTCCATCTGTTGAAGTCAGAACTGTCGATGCAGAAGTCAATGGTCCATCTGTTGAAGTCAGAACTGTGGATGCAGAAGTCAATTGTCCATTCGTTGAAGTCAGAACTGAGGTTGCTGAAGTCGATGGCTCTGCTGTTGAAGTTTGAACCGTAGTTTGAGAAGTCAGTGGGTCAGAAGTCAAAGGTCCATCTGTTGAAGTCAGAACAGTGGATGCAGATGTTACTGTTCCATCTGTTGAAGTCAGAACTGAGGATGCAGAAGTCGATGTCTCTGTTGTTGAAGTTAGAACCGTAGTTTCAGAAGTCAGTGGGTCAGATGTCAAAGGTCCATATGTTGAAGTCAGAACAGTGGATGCAGAGGTCAATGGTCCATCAGTTGAAGTCAGAACTGGGGATGCAGATGTTACTGTTCCATCTGTTGAAGTCAGCACTGTTGATGCAGAAGTCAATGGTCCTTCTGTTGAAGTCAGAACTGTTGATGCAGAAGTCGATGGCTCTGCTGTTGAAGTTTGAACCGTAGTTTGAGATGTCAGTGTGTCAGAAGTCACTTTTCCATCTGTTGAAGTCAGAACTGTTGATGCAGAAGTCAATGGTCCATCTGTTGAAGTCAGAACTGTGGATGCATAAGTCGATGGCTCTGCTGTTGAAGTTTGAACCGTAGTTTGAGAAGTCTGTGGGTCAGAAGTCAATGTTACATCTGTTGAAGTCAGAACTGTGGATGCAGAAGTCAATTGTCCATTTGTTGAAGTCATGACAGTGGATGCAGAAGTCACTGTTCCATCCGTTGAAGTCAGAACTGTGGATGCAGAAGTCAATGGATCTGCTGTTGAAGTTTGAACCGTAGTTTGAGAAGTCAGTGGGTCCGAAGTCAATGTTCCATCTGTTGAAGTCAGAACTGTGGATGCAGAAGTCAATGGTCCATCTGTTGGAGTCGGAACTGTGGATGCAGATGTTACAGTTCCATCTGTTGAAGTCAGAACTGTGGATGCAGAAGTCGATGGCTCTGCTGTTGAAGTTTGAACTGTGGATGCAGGAGTTACTGTTCCATCTGTTGAAGTCAGAACTGTTGATGCTGAAGTCAATGGTCCATTTGTTGAAGTCAGAACTGTGGATGCAGAAGTCAATGGCTCTACTGTTGAAGTTTGAACCGTAGTTTGAGAAGTCAGTGGGTCCGAAGTCAATGTTCCATCTGTTGAAGTCAGAACTGTGGATAAAGAAGTCAATTGTTCATTCGTTGAAGTCAGAACTGTGGATGCAGAGGTCACTGTTCCACCTGTTGAAGTCAGAACTGTTGATGCAGAAGTCAATGGTCCATCTGTTGAAGTCAGAACTGTGGATGCAGAAGTCGATGTCTCTGTTGTTGAAGTTTGAACCGTAGTTTGAGAAGTTAGTGGGTCAGATGTCAAAGGTCCATCTGTTGAAGTCAGAACAGTTGATGCAGAGGTCAATGGTCCATCTGTTGAAGTCAGAACTGTGGATGCAGATGTTACTGTTCCATCTGTTGAAGTCAGAACGGTTGATACAGGAGTCAATGGTTCATCTGTTGAAGTCAGAACTGTGGATGCAGAAGTTATTGTTCCCTCTGTTGAAGTCAGAACTGTTGATGCAGAAGTCAATGGTCCATCTGTTGAAGTCAGAACAGTGGATGCAGAAGTCGATGGTCCATCTGATGAAGTCAGAACTGTGGATGCATAAGTCGATGGCTCTGCTTTTGAAGTTTGAACTGTAGTTTGAGAAGTCTGTGGGTCAGAAGTCAATGTTACATCTGTTGAAGTCAGAACTGTGGATGCAGAAGTCAATTGTCCATTTGTTGAAGTCATGACATTGGATGCAGAAGTCACTGTTCCATCCGTTGAAGTCAGAACTGTGGATGCAGAAGTCAATGGATCTACTGTTGAAGTTTGAACCGTAGTTTGAGAAGTCAGTGGGTCCGAAGTCAATGTTCCATCTGTTGAAGTCAGAACTGTGGATGCAGAAGTCAATGGTCCATCTGTTGGAGTCGGAACTGTGGATGCAGATGTTACAGTTCCATCTGTTGAAGTCAGAACTGTGGATGCAGAAGTCGATGGCTCTGCTGTTGAAGTTTGAACTGTGGATGCAGGAGTTACTGTTCCATCTGTTGAAGTCAGAACTGTTGATGCTGAAGTCAATGGTCCATTTGTTGAAGTCAGAACTGTGGATGCAGAAGTCAATGGCTCTACTGTTGAAGTTTGAACCGTAGTTTGAGAAGTCAGTGGGTCCGAAGTCAATGTTCCATCTGTTGAAGTCAGAACTGTGGATAAAGAAGTCAATTGTTCATTTGTTGAAGTCAGAACTGTGGATGCAGAGGTCACTGTTCCACCTGTTGAAGTCAGAACTGTTGATGCAGAAGTCAATGGTCCATCTGTTGAAGTCAGAACTGTGGATGCAGAAGTCGATGTCTCTGTTGTTGAAGTTTGAACCGTAGTTTGAGAAGTCAGTGGGTCAGAAGTCAAAGGTCCATCTGTTGAAGTCAGAACAGTGGATGCAGATGTTACTGTTCCATCTGTTGAAGTCAGAACTGAGGATGCAGAAGTCGATGTCTCTGTTGTTGAAGTTAGAACCGTAGTTTCAGAAGTCAGTGGGTCAGATGTCAAAGGTCCATATGTTGAAGTCAGAACAGTGGATGCAGAGGTCAATGGTCCATCTGTTGAAGTCAGAACTGGGGATGCAGATGTTACTGTTCCATCTGTTGAAGTCAGCACTGTTGATGCAGAAGTCAATGGTCCTTCTGTTGAAGTCAGAACTGTTGATGCAGAAGTCGATGGCTCTGCTGTATAAATTTGAACCGTAGTTTGAGATGTCAGTGTGTCAGAAGTCACTTTTCCATCTGTTGAAGTCAGAACTGTTGATGCAGAAGTCAATGGTCCATCTGTTGAAGTCAGAACTGTGGATGCATAAGTCGATGGCTCTGCTGTTGAAGTTTGAACCGTAGTTTGAGAAGTCTGTGGGTCAGAAGTCAATGTTACATCTGTTGAAGTCAGAACTGTGGATGCAGAAGTCAATTGTCCATTTGTTGAAGTCATGACAGTGGATGCAGAAGTCACTGTTCCATCCGTTGAAGTCAGAACTGTGGATGCAGAAGTCAATGGATCTGCTGTTGAAGTTTGAACCGTAGTTTGAGAAGTCAGTGGGTCCGAAGTCAATGTTCCATATGTTGAAGTCAGAACTGTGGATGCAGAAGTCAATGGTCCATCTGTTGGAGTCGGAACTGTGGATGCAGATGTTACAGTTCCATCTGTTGAAGTCAGAACTGTGGATGCAGAAGTCGATGGCTCTGCTGTTGAAGTTTGAACTGTGGATGCAGGAGTTACTGTTCCATCTGTTGAAGTCAGAACTGTTGATGCTGAAGTCAATGGTCCATTTGTTGAAGTCAGAACTGTGGATGCAGAAGTCAATGGCTCTACTGTTGAAGTTTGAACCGTAGTTTGAGAAGTCAGTGGGTCCGAAGTCAATGTTCCATCTGTTGAAGTCAGAACTGTGGATAAAGAAGTCAATTGTTCATTCGTTGAAGTCAGAACTGTGGATGCAGAGGTCACTGTTCCACCTGTTGAAGTCAGAACTGTGGATGCAGAAGTCGATGGCTCTGCTGTTGAAGTTTGAACTGTGGATGCAGGAGTTACTGTTCCATCTGTTGAAGTCAGAACTGTGGATGCAGAAGTCAATGGCTCTACTGTTGAAGTTTGAACCGTAGTTTGAGAAGTCAGTGGGTCCGAAGTCAATGTTCCATCTGTTGAAGTCAGAACTGTGGATAAAGAAGTCAATTGTTCATTCGTTGAAGTCAGAACTGTGGATGCAGAGGTCACTGTTCCACCTGTTGAAGTCAGAACTGTTGATGCAGAAGTCAATGGTCCATCTGTTGAAGTCAGAACTGTGGATGCAGAAGTCGATGTCTCTGTTGTTGAAGTTTGAACCGTAGTTTGAGAAGTCAGTGGGTCAGATGTCAAAGGTCCATCTGTTGAAGTCAGAACAGTTGATGCAGAGGTCAATGGTCCATCTGTTGAAGTCAGAACTGTGGATGCAGATGTTACTGTTCCATCTGTTGAAGTCAGAACGGTTGATACAGGAGTCAATGGTTCATCTGTTGAAGTCAGAACTGTGGATGCAGAAGTTATTGTTCCCTCTGTTGAAGTCAGAACTGTTGATGCAGAAGTCAATGGTCCATCTGTTGAAGTCAGAACAGTGGATGCAGAAGTCGATGGTCCATCTGATGAAGTCAGAACTGTGGATGCATAAGTCGATGGCTCTGCTGTTGAAGTTTGAACCGTAGTTTGAGAAGTCTGTGGGTCAGAAGTCAATGTTACATCTGTTGAAGTCAGAACTGTGGATGCAGAAGTCAATTGTCCATTTGTTGAAGTCATGACATTGGATGCAGAAGTCACTGTTCCATCCGTTGAAGTCAGAACTGTGGATGCAGAAGTCAATGGATCTACTGTTGAAGTTTGAACCGTAGTTTGAGAAGTCAGTGGGTCCGAAGTCAATGTTCCATCTGTTGAAGTCAGAACTGTGGATGCAGAAGTCAATGGTCCATCTGTTGGAGTCGGAACTGTGGATGCAGATGTTACAGTTCCATCTGTTGAAGTCTGAACTGTGGATGCAGAAGTCGATGGCTCTGCTGTTGAAGTTTGAACTGTGGATGCAGGAGTTACTGTTCCATCTGTTGAAGTCAGAACTGTTGATGCTGAAGTCAATGGTCCATTTGTTGAAGTCAGAACTGTGGATGCAGAAGTCAATGGCTCTACTGTTGAAGTTTGAACCGTAGTTTGAGAAGTCAGTGGGTCCGAAGTCAATGTTCCATCTGTTGAAGTCAGAACTGTGGATAAAGAAGTCAATTGTTCATTTGTTGAAGTCAGAACAGTTGATGCAGAGGTCAATGGTCCATCTGTTGAAGTCAGAACTGTGGATGCAGATGTTACTGTTCCATCTGTTGGAGTCAGAACGGTTGATACAGGAGTCAATGGTTCATCTGTTGAAGTCAGAACTGTGGATGCAGAAGTCAATTGTTCATTCGTTGAAGTCAGAACTGTGGATGCAGAAGTCAATTGTTCATTTGTTGAAGTCAGAACTGTGGATGCAGAGGTCACTGTTCCACCTGTTGAAGTCAGATCTGTGGATGCAGAAGTCGATGGCTCTGCTGTTGAAGTTTGAACTGCAGTTTGAGAAGTCAGTGTGTCAGAAGTCACTATTCCATCTGTTGAAGTCAGAACTGTTGATGCAGAAGTCAATGGTCCATCGGTTGAAGTCCGTTCTATGGATGCAGAAGTCGATGGCTCTGCTGTTGAAGTTTGAACCGTAGTTTGAGAAGTCAGCGGGTCAGATGTCAAAGGTCCATCTGTTGAAGTCAGAACAGTAGATGCAGAGGTCAATGGTGCATCTGTTGAAGTCTGAACTGTGGATGCAGATGTTACTGATCCATCTGTTGAAGTCAGAACAGTGGATGCAGAGGTCAATGGTCCATCTGTTGAAGTCAGAACTGTGGATGCAGATGTTACTGTTCCATCTGTTGAAGTCAGAACTGTGGATGCAGAAGTCGATGGCTCTGCAGTTGAAGTTTGAACCGTAATTTGAGAAGTCAGTGGGTCCGAAGTCATTATTCCATTTGTTGAAGTCAGAACTGTTGATGTAGAAGTCAATGGTCCATCTGTTGAAGACAGAACTGTGGATGCAGAAGTCGATGTCTCTGTTGTTGAAGTTTGAACCGTAGTTTGAGAAGTCAGTGGGTCAGATGTCAAAGGTCCATCTGTTGAAGTCAGAACAGTTGATGCAGAGGTCAATGGTCCATCTGTTGAAGTCAGAACTGTGGATGCAGATGTTACTGTTCCATCTGTTGAAGTCAGAACGGTTGATACAGGAGTCAATGGTTCATCTGTTGAAGTCAGAACTGTGGATGCAGAAGTTATTGTTCCCTCTGTTGAAGTCAGAACTGTTGATGCAGAAGTCAATGGTCCATCTGTTGAAGTCAGAACAGTGGATGCAGAAGTCGATGGCTCTGCTGTTGAAGTTTGAACCGTAGTTTGAGAAGTCAGTGGGTCCGAAGTCAATGTTCCATCTGTTGAATTTAGAACTGTGGATGCAGAAGTCAATTGTCCATTCGTTGTAGTCATAACTGTGGATGCAGATGTTAATGTTCCATCTGTTGAAGTCAGAACTGTGGATGCAGAAGTCGATGGCTCTGCTGTTGAAGTTTGAACCGTAGTTTGAGAAGTCAGTGGGTCCGAAGTCAATGTTCCATCTGTTGAAGTCAGAACTGTGGATGCAGAAGTCAATGGTCCATCTGTTGGAGTCGGAACTGTGGATGCAGATGTTACTGTTCCATCTGTTGAAGTCAGAACTGTGGATGCAGAAGTCGATGGCTCTGCTGTTGAAGTTTGAACTGTGGATGCAGGAGTTACTGTTCCATCTGTTGAAGTCAGAACTGTTGATGCTGAAGTCATTGGTCCATTTGTTGAAGTCAGAACTGTGGATGCAGAAGTCGATGGCTCTGCTGTTGAAGTTTGAACCGTAGTTTGAGAATTAAGTGGGTCCGACGTCAATGTTCCATCCGTTGAAGTCAGAACTGTGGATGAAGAAGTCAATTGTCCATTCGTTGAAGTCAGAACTGTGGATGCAGAAGTCACTGTTCCATCCGCTGAAGTCAGAACTGTGGATGCAGAAGTCAATGGATCTGCTGTTGAAGTTTGAACCGTAGTTTGAGAAGTCAGTGGGTCCGAAGTCAATGTTACATCTGTTGAAGTCAGAACTGTGGATGCAGAGGTCACTGTTCCACCTGTTGAAGTCAGAACTGTTGATGCAGAAGTCAATGGTCCATCTGTTGAAGTCAGAATTGTGGATGCAGATGTTACTGTTCCATCTGTTGAAGTCAGAACTGTCGATGCAGAAGTCAATGGTCCATCTGTTGAAGTCAGAACTGTGGATGCAGAAGTCAATTGTCCATTCGTTGAAGTCAGAACTGAGGTTGCTGAAGTCGATGGCTCTGCTGTTGAAGTTTGAACCGTAGTTTGAGAAGTCAGTGGGTCAGAAGTCAAAGGTCCATCTGTTGAAGTCAGAACAGTGGATGCAGATGTTACTGTTCCATCTGTTGAAGTCAGAACTGAGGATGCAGAAGTCGATGTCTCTGTTGTTGAAGTTTGAACCGTAGTTTGAGAAGTCAGTGGGTCAGATGTCAAAGGTCCATCTGTTGAAGTCAGAACAGTGGATGCAGAGGTCAATGGTCCATCTGTTGAAGTCAGAACTGTGGATGCAGATGTTACTGTTCCATCTGTTGAAGTCAAAACTGTTGATGCAGAATTCAATGGTTCATCTGTTGAAGTCAGAACCGTGGATGCAGAAGTTATTGTTCCATCTGTTGAAGTCAGAACTGTTGATGCAGAAGTCAATGGTCCATCTGTTGAAGTCAGAACTGTGGATGCAGAAGTCGATGGCTCTGCTGTTGAAGTTAGAACCGTAGTTTCAGAAGTCAGTGGGTCAGATGTCAAAGGTCCATATGTTGAAGTCAGAACAGTGGATGCAGAGGTCAATGGTCCATCTGTTGAAGTCAGAACTGGGGATGCAGATGTTACTGTTCCATCTGTTGAAGTCAGCACTGTTGATGCAGAAGTCAATGGTCCTTCTGTTGAAGTCAGAACTGTTGATGCAGAAGTCGATGGCTCTGCTGTTGAAGTTTGAACCGTAGTTTGAGATGTCAGTGTGTCAGAAGTCACTTTTCCATCTGTTGAAGTCAGAACTGTTGATGCAGAAGTCAATGGTCCATCTGTTGAAGTTTGAACTGTGGATGCAGAGGTCGATGGCTCTGCTGTTGAAGTTTGAACCGTAGTTTGAGATGTCAGTGTGTCAGAAGTCACTTTTCCATCTGTTGAAGTCAGAACAGTGGAAGTAGAGGTCAATGGTCCATCTGTTGAAGTCAGAACTGTGGATGCAGATGTTACTGTTCCATCTGTTGAAGTTTGAACTGTGGATGCAGAGGTCGATGTCTCTGTTGTCGATGTTTGAACCGTAGTTTGAGAAGTCAGTGGGTCCGAAGTCCATGTTCCATCTGTTGAAGTCAGAACTGTGGATGCAGAAGTCAGCTGTCCATTCGTTGAAGTCATAACTGTGGATGCAGAAATCACTGTTCCATCCGTTGAAGTCAGAACTGTGGATGCAGAAGTCAATGGATCTGCTGTTGAAGTTGGAACCGTAGTTTGAGAAGTCAATGGGTCCGAAGTCAATGTTCCATCTGTTGAAGTCAGAACTGTTGATTCAGAAGTCAATGGTCCATCTGTTGAAGTCCGAACTGTGGATGCAGAAGTCGATGGCTCTGCTGTTGAAGTTTTAACCGTAGTTTGAGAAGTCAGTGGGTCCGAAGTCAATGTTCCATCTGTTGAATTTAGAACTGTGGATGCAGAAGTCAATTGTCCATTCGTTGAAGTCATAACTGTGGATGCAGATGTTACTGTTCCATCTGTTGAAGTCAGAACTGTGGATGCAGAAGTCGATGGCTCTGCTGTTGAAGTTTGAACCGTAGTTTGAGAAGTCAGTGGGTCCGAAGTCAATGTTCCATCTGTTGAAGTCAGAACTGTGGATGCAGTTGTCAATGGTCCATCTGTTGGAGTCGGAACTGTGGATGCAGATGTTACTGTTCCATCTGTTGAAGTCAGAACTGTGGATGCAGAAGTCGATGGCTCTGCTATTGAAGTTTGAACTGTGGATGCAGGAGTTACTGTTCCATCTGTTGAAGTCAGAACTGTTGATGCTGAAGTCAATGGTCCATTTGTTGATGTCAGAACTGTGGATGCAGAAGTCGATGGCTCTGCTGTTGAAGTTTGAACCGTAGTTTGAGAAGTAAGTGGGTCCGACGTCAATGTTCCATCTGTTGAAGTCAGAACTGTGGATGAAGAAGTCAATTGTCCATTCGTTGAAGTCAGAACTGTGGATGCAGAAGTCACTGTTCCATCCGCTGAAGTCAGAACTGTGGATGCAGAAGTCAATGGATCTGCTGTTGAAGTTTGAACCGTAGTTTGAGAAGTCAGTGGGTCTGAAGTCAATGTTACATCTGTTGAAGTCAGAACTGTGGATGCAGAGGTCACTGTTCCATCTGTTGAAGTCAGAACTGTCGATGCAGAAGTCAATGGTCCATCTGTTGAAGTCAGAACTGTGGATGCAGAAGTCAATTGTCCATTCGTTGAAGTCAGAACTGAGGTTGCTGAAGTCGATGGCTCTGTTGTTGAAGTTTGAACCGTAGTTTGAGAAGTCAGTGGGTCAGATGTCAAAGGTCCATCTGTTGAAGTCAGAACAGTGGATGCAGAGGTCAATGGTCCATCTGTTGAAGTCAGAACTGTGGATGCAGATGTTACTGTTCCATCTGTTGAAGTCAAAACTGTTGATGCAGAATTCAATGGTTCATCTGTTGAAGTCAGAACCGTGGATGCAGAAGTTATTGTTCCATCTGTTGAAGTCAGAACTGTTGATGCAGAAGTCAATGGTCCATCTGTTGAAGTCAGAACTGTGGATGCAGAAGTCGATGGCTCTGCTGTTGAAGTTAGAACCGTAGTTTCAGAAGTCAGTGGGTCAGATGTCAAAGGTCCATATGTTGAAGTCAGAACAGTGGATGCAGAGGTCAATGGTCCATCTGTTGAAGTCAGAACTGGGGATGCAGATGTTACTGTTCCATCTGTTGAAGTCAGCACTGTTGATGCAGAAGTCACTGGTCCTTCTGTTGAAGTCAGAACTGTTGATGCAGAAGTCGATGGCTCTGCTGTTGAAGTTTGAACCGTAGTTTGAGATGTCAGTGTGTCAGAAGTCACTTTTCCATCTGTTGAAGTCAGAACTGTTGATGCAGAAGTCAATGGTCCATCTGTTGAAGTCAGAACTGTGGATGCATAAGTCGATGGCTCTGCTGTTGAAGTTTGAACCGTAGTTTGAGAAGTCTGTGGGTCAGAAGTCAATGGTCCATCTGTAGAAGTCAGAACAGTGGAAGTAGAGGTCAATGGTCCATCTGTTGAAGTCAGAACTGTGGATGCAGATGTTACTGTTCCATCTGTTGAAGTTTGAACTGTGGATGCAGAGGTCGATGTCTCTGTTGTTGATGTTTGAACCGTAGTTTGAGAAGTCAGTGGGTCCGAAGTCAATGTTCCATCTGTTGAAGTTTGAACTGTGGATGCAGAGGTCGATGTCTCTGTTGTTGATGTTTGAACCGTAGTTTGAGAAGTCAGTGGGTCAGAAGTCAAAGGTCCATCTGTTGAAGTCAGAACAGTGGATGTAGAGGTCAATGGTCCATCTGTTGAAGTCAGAACTGTGGATGCAGATGTTAATGTTCCATCTGTTGAAGTTTGAACTGTGGATGCAGAGGTCGATGACTCTGTTGTTGATGTTTGAACCGTAGTTTGAGAAGTCAGTGGGTCCGAAGTCCATGTTCCATCTGTTGAAGTCAGAACTGTGGATGCAGAAGTCAATTGTCCATTCGTTGAAGTTATAACTGTGGATGCAGAAATCACTGTTCCATCCGTTGAAGTCAGAACTGTGGATGCAGAAGTCAATGGATCTGCTGTTGAAGTTTGGACCGTAGTTTGAGAAGTCAATGGGTCCGAAGTCAATGTTCCATCCGTTGAAGTCAGAACTGTTGATGCAGAAGTCAATGGTCCATCTGTTGAAGTCAGAACTGTGGATGCAGAAGTCGATGGTTCTGCTGTTGAAGTTTTAACCGTAGTTTGAGAAGTCAGTGGGTCCGAAGTCAATGTTCCATCTGTTGAAGTCAGAACTGTGGATGCAGAAGTCAATTGTCCATTCGTTGAAGTCATAACAGTGGATGCAGAAGTCACTGTTCCATCCGTTGAAGTCAGAACTGTGGATGCAGAAGTCAATGGATCTGCTGTTGAAGGTTCAACCGTAGTTTGAGAAGTCAGTGGGTCCGAAGTCAATGTTCCATCTGTTGAAGTCAGAACTGTGGATGCAGAGGTCAATTGTTCATTCGTTGAAGTCAGAACTGTGGATGCAGAAGTCAATTGTTCATTCGTTGAAGTCAGAACTGTGGATGCAGAGGTCACTGTTCCACCTGTTGAAGTCAGAACTGTGGATGCAGAAGTCGATGGCTCTGCTGTTGAAGTTTGAACCGTAGTTTGAGAAGTCAGCGGGTCCGAAGTCAATCTTTCATCTGTTGAAGTCAGAAATGTTGATGCAGAAGTCAATGGTCCATCTGTTGAAGTCCGTACTGTGGATGCAGAAGTCGATGGCTCTGCTGTTGAAGTTTGAACCGTAGTTTGAGAAGTCAGTGGGTCAGATGTCAAAGGTCCATCTGTTGAAGTCAGAATAGTAGATGCAGAGGTCAATGGTCCATCTGTTGAAGTCAGAACTGTGGATGCAGATGTTACTGTTCCATCTGTTGAAGTCAGAACAGTGGATAAAGAGGTCAATGGTCCATCTGTTGAAGTCAGAACTGTGGATGCAGGTGTTACTGTTCCATCTGTTGAAGTCAGAACTGTGGATGCAGAATTCGATGGCTCTGCTGTTGAATTTTGAACCGTAGTTTGAGAAGTCAGTGTGTCAGAAGTCACTATTCCATCTGTTGAAGTCAGAACTGTTGATGCAGAAGTCACTGTTTCATCCGTTGAAGTCAGAACTGTGGATGCAGAATTCAATGGATCTGCTGTTGAAGTTTGAACCGTAGTTTGAGAAGTCAGTGGGTCCGAAGTCAATGTTCCATCGGCTGAAGTCAGAACTGTGGATGCAGAAGTCAATTGTTCATTCGTTGAAGTCAGAACTGTGGATGCAGAAGTCAATTGTTCATTTGTTGAAGTCAGAACTGTGGATGCAGAGGTCACTGTTCCACCTGTTGAAGTCAGATCTGTGGATGCAGAAGTCGATGGCTCTGCTGTTGAAGTTTGAACTGCAGTTTGAGAAGTCAGTGTGTCAGAAGTCACTATTCCATCTGTTGAAGTCAGAACTGTTGATGCAGAAGTCAATGGTCCATCGGTTGAAGTCCGTTCTATGGATGCAGAAGTCGATGGCTCTGCGGTTGAAGTTTGAACCGTAGTTTGAGAAGTCAGCGGGTCAGATGTCAAAGGTCCATCTGTTGAAGTCAGAACAGTAGATGCAGAGGTCAATGGTGCATCTGTTGAAGTCTGAACTGTGGATGCAGATGTTACTGATCCATCTGTTGAAGTCAGAACAGTGGATGCAGAGGTCAATGGTCCATCTGTTGAAGTCAGAACTGTGGATGCAGATGTTACTGTTCCATCTGTTGAAGTCAGAACTGTGGATGCAGAAGTCGATGGCTCTGCAGTTGAAGTTTGAACCGTAATTTGAGAAGTCAGTGGGTCCGAAGTCATTATTCCATTTGTTGAAGTCAGAACTGTTGATGTAGAAGTCAATGGTCCATCTGTTGAAGACAGAACTGTGGATGCAGAAGTCGATGGCTCTGCTGTTGAAGTTTGAACCGTAGTTTGGGAAGTCAGTGGGTCCGAAGTCAAAGTTTCATCTGTTGAAGTCAGAACTGTGGATGCAGAAGTCAATTGTCCATTCGTTGAAGTCATAACAGTGGATGCAGAAGTCACTGTTCCATCTGTTGAAGACAGAACTGTGGATGCAGAAGTCGATGGCTCTGCTGTTGAAGTTTGAACCGTAGTTTGGGAAGTCAGTGGGTCCGAAGTCAATGTTCCATCTGTTGAAGTCAGAACATTGGATGCAGAAGTAAATTGTTCATTCGTTGAAGTCAGAACTGTGGATGCAGAAGTCAATTGTACATTCGTTGAAGTCAGAACTGTGGATGCAGAGGTCACTGTTCCACCTGTTGGAGTCAGAACTGTGGATGCAGAAGTCGATGGCTCTGCTGTTGAAGTTTGAACTGTAGTTTGAGAAGTCAGTGTGTCAGAAGTCACTATTCCATCTGTTGAAGTCAGAACTGTTGATGCAGAAGTCAATGGTCCATCTGATGAAGTCCGTACTGTGGATGCAGAAGTCGATGGCACTGCTGTTGAAGTTTGAACCGTAGTTTGAGAAGTCAGTGGGTCAGATGTCAAAGGTCCATCTGTTGAACTCAGAACAGTAGATGCAGAGGTCAATGGTCCATCTGTTGAAGTCAGAACTGTGGATGCAGATGTTACTGTTCCATCTGTTGAAGTCAGAACAGTGGATACAGAGGTCAATGGTCCATCTGTTGAAGTCAGAACTGTTGATGCAGAAGTCAATGGTCCATCTGTTGAAGTCAGAACTGTGGATGCAGAAGTCGATGGCTCTGCTGTTGAAGTTTGAACCGTAGTTTGGGAAGTCAGTGGGTCCGAAGTCAATGTTTCATCTGTTGAAGTCAGAACTATGGATGCAGAAGTCAATTGTCCATTCGTTGAAGTCATAACAGTGGATGCAGAAGTCACTGTTCCATACGTTGAAGTCAGAACTGTGGATGCAGAAGTCAATGGATCTGCTGCTGAAGTTTGAACCGTAGTTTGAGAAGTCAGTGGGTCCGAAGTCAAAGTTCCATCGGTTGAAGTCAGAACTGTGGATGCAGAGGTCAATTGTTCATTCGTTGAACTCAGAACTGTGGATGCAGAAGTCAATTGTTCATTCGTTGAAGTCAGAACTGTGGATGCAGAGGTCACTGTTCCACCTGTTGAAGTCAGAACTTTGGATGCAGAAGTCGATGGCTCTGCTGTTGAAGTTTGAACCGTAGTTTGAGAAGTCAGCGGGTCCGAAGTCAATCTTTCATCTGTTGAAGTCAGAAATGTTGATGCAGAAGTCAATGGTCCATCTGTTGAAGTCCGTACTGTGGATGCAGAAGTCGATGGCTCTGCTGTTGAAGTTTGAACCGTAGTTTGAGAAGTCAGTGGGTCAGAAGTCAAAGGTCCATCTGTTGAAGTCAGAACAGTGGATGTAGAGGTCAATGGTCCATCTGTTGAAGTCAGAACTGTGGATGCAGATGTCAATGTTCCATCTGTTGAAGTTTGAACTGTGGATGCAGAGGTCGATGACTCTGTTGTTGATGTTTGAACCGTAGTTTGAGAAGTCAGTGGGTCCGAAGTCCATGTTCCATCTGTTGAAGTCAGAACTGTGGATGCAGAAGTCAGCTGACCATTCGTTGAAGTCATAACAGTGGATGCAGAAGTCACTGTTCCATCCGTTGAAGTCAGAGCTGTGGATGCAGAAGTCGATGGCTCTGCTGTTGAAGTTTGAACCGTAGTTTGAGACGTCAGTGGGTCCGAAGTCAATGTTCCATCCGTTGAAGTCAGAACTGTGGATGCAGAAGTCAATTGTCCATTCGTTGAAGTCATAACTGTGGATGCAGAAATCACTGTTCCATCCGTTGAAGTCAGAACTGTGGATGCAGAAGTCAACTGATCTGCTGTTGAAGTTTGGACCGTAGTTTGAGAAGTCAATGGGTCCGAAGTCAATGTTCCATCCGTTGAAGTCAGAACTGTTGATGCAGAAGTCAATGGTCCATCTGTTGAAGTCAGAACTGTGGATGCAGAAGTCGATGGTTCTGCTGTTGAAGTTTTAACCGTAGTTTGAGAAGTCAGTGGGTCCGAAGTCAATGTTCCATCTGTTGAAGTCAGAACTGTGGATGCAGAAGTCAATTGTCCATTCGTTGAAGTCATAACAGTGGATGCAGAAGTCACTGTTCCATCCGTTGAAGTCAGAACTGTGGATGCAGAAGTCAATGGATCTGCTGTTGAAGTTTCAACCGTAGTTTGAGAAGTCAGTGGGTCCGACGTCAATGTTCCATCTGTTGAAGTCAGAACTGTGGATGCAGAGGTCAATTGTTCATTCGTTGAAGTCAGAACTGTGGATGCAGAAGTCAATTGTTCATTCGTTGAAGTCAGAACTGTGGATGCAGAGGTCACTGTTCCACCTGTTGAAGTCAGATCTGTGGATGCAGAAGTCGATGGCTCTGCTGTTGAAGTTTGAACTGCAGTTTGAGAAGTCAGTGTGTCAGAAGTCACTATTCCATCTGTTGAAGTCAGAACTGTTGATGCAGAAGTCAATGGTCCATCGGTTGAAGTCCGTTCTATGGATGCAGAAGTCGATGGCTCTGCTGTTGAAGTTTGAACCGTAGTTTGAGAAGTCAGCGGGTCAGATGTCAAAGGTCCATCTGTTGAAGTCAGAACAGTAGATGCAGAGGTCAATGGTGCATCTGTTGAAGTCTGAACTGTGGATGCAGATGTTACTGATCCATCTGTTGAAGTCAGAACAGTGGATGCAGAGGTCAATGGTCCATCTGTTGAAGTCAGAACTGTGGATGCAGATGTTACTGTTCCATCTGTTGAAGTCAGAACTGTGGATGCAGAAGTCGATGGCTCTGCAGTTGAAGTTTGAACCGTAATTTGAGAAGTCAATGGGTCCGAAGTCATTATTCCATTTGTTGAAGTCAGAACTGTTGATGTAGAAGTCAATGGTCCATCTGTTGAAGACAGAACTGTGGATGCAGAAGTCGATGTCTCTGTTGTTGAAGTTTGAACCGTAGTTTGAGAAGTCAGTGGGTCAGATGTCAAAGGTCCATCTGTTGAAGTCAGAACATTTGATGCAGAGGTCAATGGTCCATCTGTTGAAGTCAGAACTGTGGATGCAGATGTTACTGTTCCATCTGTTGAAGTCAGAACGGTTGATACAGGAGTCAATGGTTCATCTGTTGAAGTCAGAACTGTGGATGCAGAAGTTATTGTTCCCTCTGTTGAAGTCAGAACTGTTGATGCAGAAGTCAATGGTCCATCTGTTGAAGTCAGAACAGTGGATGCAGAAGTCGATGGCTCTGCTGTTGAAGTTTGAACCGTAGTTTGAGAAGTCAGTGGGTCCGAAGTCAATGTTCCATCTGTTGAAGTCAGAACTGTGGATGCAGAAGTCAATTGTCCATTCGTTGAAGTCATAACTGTGGATGCAGATGTTACTGTTCCATCTGTTGAAGTCAGAACTGTGGATGCAGAAGTCGATGGCTCTGCTGTTGAAGTTTGAACCGTAGTTTGAGAAGTCAGTGGGTCCGAAGTCAATGTTCCATCTGTTGAAGTCAGAACTGTGGATGCAGAAGTCAATGGTCCATCTGTTGGAGTCGGAACTGTGGATGCAGATGTTACTGTTCCATCTATTGAAGTCAGAACTGTGGATGCAGAAGTCGATGGCTCTGCTGTTGAAGTTTGAACTGTGGATGCAGGAGTTACTGTTCCATCTGTTGAAGTCAGAACTGTTGATGCTGAAGTCAATGGTCCATTTGTTGAAGTCAGAACTGTGGATGCAGAAGTCAATTGTCCATTCGTTGAAGTCAGAACTGTGGATGCAGAAGTCACTGTTCCATCCGCTGAAGTCAGAACTGTGGATGCAGAAGTCAATGGATCTGCTGTTGAAGTTTGAACCGTAGTTTGAGAAGTCAGTGGGTCCGAAGTCAATGTTACATCTGTTGAAGTCAGAACTGTGGATGCAGAGGTCACTGTTCCACCTGTTGAAGTCAGAACTGTTGATGCAGAAGTCAATGGTCCATCTGTTGAAGTCAGAATTGTGGATGCAGATGTTACTGTTCCATCTGTTGAAGTCAGAACTGTCGATGCAGAAGTCAATGGTCCATCTGTTGAAGTCAGAACTGTGGATGCAGAAGTCAATTGTCCATTCGTTGAAGTCAGAACTGAGGTTGCTGAAGTCGATGGCTCTGCTGTTGAAGTTTGAACCGTAGTTTGAGAAGTCAGTGGGTCAGAAGTCAAAGGTCCATCTGTTGAAGTCAGAACAGTGGATGCAGATGTTACTGTTCCATCTGTTGAAGTCAGAACTGAGGATGCAGAAGTCGATGTCTCTGTTGTTGAAGTTTGAACCGTAGTTTGAGAAGTCAGTGGGTCAGATGTCAAAGGTCCATCTGTTGAAGTCAGAACAGTGGATGCAGAGGTCAATGGTCCATCTGTTGAAGTCAGAACTGAGGATGCAGAAGTCGATGTCTCTGTTGTTGAAGTTTGAACCGTAGTTTGAGAAGTCAGTGGGTCAGATGTCAAAGGTCCATCTGTTGAAGTCAGAACAGTGGATGCAGAGGTCAATGGTCCATCTGTTGAAGTCAGAACTGTGGATGCAGATGTTACTGTTCCATCTGTTGAAGTCAAAACTGTTGATGCAGAATTCAATGGTTCATCTGTTGAAGTCAGAACCGTGGATGCAGAAGTTATTGTTCCATCTGTTGAAGTCAGAACTGTTGATGCAGAAGTCAATGGTCCATCTGTTGAAGTCAGAACTGTGGATGCAGAAGTCGATGGCTCTGCTGTTGAAGTTCGAACCGTAGTTTCAGAAGTCAGTTGGTCAGATGTCAAAGGTCCATATGTTGAAGTCAGAACAGTGGATGCAGAGGTCAATGGTCCATCTGTTGAAGTCAGAACTGGGGATGCAGATGTTACTGTTCCATCTGTTGAAGTCAGCACTGTTGATGCAGAAGTCAATGGTCCTTCTGTTGAAGTCAGAACTGTTGATGCAGAAGTCGATGGCTCTGCTGTTGAAGTTTGAACCGTAGTTTGAGATGTCAGTGTGTCAGAAGTCACTTTTCCATCTGTTGAAGTCAGAACTGTTGATGCAGAAGTCAATGGTCCATCTGTTGAAGTCAGAACTGTGGATGCATAAGTCGATGGCTCTGCTGTTGAAGTTTGAACCGTAGTTTGAGAAGTCTGTGGGTCAGAAGACAATGGTCCATCTGTAGAAGTCAGAACAGTGGAAGTAGAGGTCAATGGTCCATCTGTTGAAGTCAGAACTGTGGATGCAGATGTTACTGTTCCATCTGTTGAAGTTTGAACTGTGGATGCAGAGGTCGATGTCTCTGTTGTTGATGTTTGAACCGTAGTTTGAGAAGTCAGTGGGTCCGAAGTCAATGTTCCATCTGTTGAAGTCAGAACTGTGGATGCAGAAGTCAGCTGTCCATTCGATGAAGTCATAACTGTGGATGCAGAAATCACTGTTCCATCCGTTGAAGTCAGAACTGTGGATGCAGAAGTCAATGGATCTGCTGTTGAAGTTTCAACCGTAGTTTGAGAAGTCAGTGGGTCCGAAGTCAATGTTCCATCTGTTGAAGTCAGAACTGTGGATGCAGAGGTCAATTGTTCATTCGTTGAAGTCAGAACTGTGGATGCAGAAGTCAATTGTTCATTTGTTGAACTCAGAACTGTGGATGCAGAGGTCACTGTTCCACCTGTTGAAGTCAGAACTGTGGATGCAGAAGTCGATGGTTCTGCTGTTGAAGTTTGAACCGTAGTTTGAGAAGTCAGCGGGTCCGAAGTCAATCTTTCATCTGTTGAAGTCAGAAATGTTGATGCAGAAGTCAATGGTCCATCTGTTGAAGTCCGTACTGTGGATGCAGAAGTCGATGGCTCTGCTGTTGAAGTTTGAACCGTAGTTTGAGAAGTCAGTGGGTCAGAAGTCAAAGGTCCATCTGTTGAAGTCAGAACAGTGGATGTAGAGGTCAATGGTCCATCTGTTGAAGTCAGAACTGTGGATGCAGATGTTAATGTTCCATCTGTTGAAGTTTGAACTGTGGATGCAGAGGTCGATGACTCTGTTGTTGATGCTTGAACCGTAGTTTGAGAAGTCAGTGGGTCCGAAGTCCATGTTCCATCTGTTGAAGTCAGAACTGTGGATGCAGAAGTCAGCTGACCATTCGTTGAAGTCATAACAGTGGATGCAGAAGTCACTGTTCCATCCGTTGAAGTCAGAGCTGTGGATGCAGAAGTCGATGACTCTGCTGTTGAAGTTTGAACCGTAGTTTGAGACGTCAGTGGGTCCGAAGTCAATGTTCCATCCGTTGAAGTCAGAACTGTGGATGCAGAAGTCAATTGTCCATTCGTTGAAGATATAACTGTGGATGCAGAAATCACTGTTCCATCCGTTGAAGTCAGAACTGTGGATGCAGAAGTCAATGGATCTGCTGTTGAAGTTTGGACCGTAGTTTGAGAAGTCAATGGGTCCGAAGTCAATGTTTCATCCGTTGAAGTCAGAACTGTTGATGCAGAAGTCAATGGTCCATCTGTTGAAGTCAGAACTGTGGATGCAGAAGTCGATGGTTCTGCTGTTGAAGTTTTAACCGTAGTTTGAGAAGTCAGTGGGTCCGAAGTCAATGTTCCATCTGTTGAAGTCAGAACTGTGGATGCAGAAGTCAATTGTCCATTCGTTGAAGTCATAACAGTGGATGCAGAAGTCACTGTTCCATCCGTTGAAGTCAGAACTGTGGATGCAGAAGTCAATGGATCTGCTGTTGAAGTTTCAACCGTAGTTTGAGAAGTCAGTGGGTCCGAAGTCAATGTTCCATCTGTTGAAGTCAGAACTGTGGATGCAGAGGTCAATTGTTCATTCGTTGAAGTCAGAACTGTGGATGCAGAAGTCAATTGTTCATTCGTTGAAGTCAGAATTGTGGATGCAGAGGTCACTGTTCCACCTGTTGAAGTCAGAACTATGGATGCAGAAGTCGATGGCTCTGCTGTTGAAGTTTGAACCGTAGTTTGAGAAGTCAGCGGGTCCGAAGTCAATCTTTCATCTGTTGAAGTCAGAAATGTTGATGCAGAAGTCAATGGTCCATCTGTTGAAGTCCGTACTGTGGATGCAGAAGTCGATGGCTCTGCTGTTGAAGTTTGAACCGTAGTTTGAGAAGTCAGTGGGTCAGATGTCAAAGGTCCATCTGTTGAAGTCAGAATAGTAGATGCAGAGGTCAATGGTCCATCTGTTGAAGTCAGAACTGTGGATGCAGATGTTACTGTTCCATCTGTTGAAGTCAGAACAGTGGATACAGAGGTCAAGGGATCAGCTGTTGAAGTTTGAACCGTAGTTTGAGAAGTCAGTGGGTCCGAAGTCATTATTCCATCTGTTGAAGTCAGAACTGTTGATGCAGAAGTCAATGGTCCATCTGTTGAAGTCAGAACTGTGGATGCAGAAGTCGATGGCTCTGCTGTTGAAGTTTGAACCGTAGTTTGGGAAGTCAGTGGGTCCGAAGTCAATGTTTCATCTGTTGAAGTCAGAACTGTGGATGCAGGAGTCAATTGTCCATTCGTTGAAGTCATAACAGTGGATGCAGAAGTCACTGTTCCATACGTTGAAGTCAGAACTGATGATGCAGAAGTCAATGGATCTGCTGTTGAAGTTTGAACCGTAGTTTGAGAAGTCAGTGGGTCCGAAGTCAATGTTCCATCTGTTGAAGTCAGAACTGTGGATGCGGAAGTCAATTGTTCATTCGTTGAAGTCAGAACTGTGGATTCCGAAGTCAATCGTTCATTCGTTGAAGTCTGAACTGTGGATGTTTTGGTCACTGTTCCACCTGTTGAAGTCAGAACTGTGGATGCAGAAGTCAATGGCTCTGCTGTTGAAGTTTGAACCGTAGTTTGAGAAGTCAGTGGGACAGATGTCAAAGGTCCATCTGTTGAAGTCAGAACAGTGGATGCAGAGGTCAATGGTCCATCTGTTGAAGTCAGAACTGTGGATGCAGAAGTCGATGGATCTGCTGTTGAAGTTTGAACCGTAGTTTGAGAAGTCAGTGGGTCCGAAGTCACTGTTCCATCTGTATTAGTGAAAACTGTTGATGCAGAAGTCAATGGTCCATCTGTTGAAGTCAGAATTGTGGATGCAGAAGTCGATGTCTCTGTTGATGAAGTTTGAACCGTAGTTTGAGAAGTCAGTGGGTCCGAAGTCAATGTTCCATCTGTTGAAGTCAGAAATGTTGATGTCGAAGTCAATGGTCCATATGTTGAAGTCAGAACTGTGGATGCAGAAGTCGATGGCTCTGCTGTTGAAGTTTGAACCGTAGTTTGAGAAGTCAGTGGGTCCGAAGTCACTGTTCCATCTGTTGTAGTGAAAACTGTTGATGCAGAAGTCAATGGTCCATCTGTTGAAGTCAGAATTGTGGATGCAGAAGTTGATGTCTCTGTTGATGAAGTTTGAACCGTAGTTTGAGAAGTCAGTTGGTCCGAAGTCAATGTTCCATCTGTTGAAGTCCGAACTGTGGATGCAGAAGTCGATGGCTCTGCTGTTGTAGTTTGAACCGTAGTTCGAGAAGTCAGTGGGTCAGATGTCAAAGGTCCATATGTTGAAGTCAGAACCGTAGATGCAGAGGTCAATGGTCCATCTGTTGAAGCCAGAACTGTGGATGCAGATGTTACTGATCCATCTGTTGAAGTCAGAACAGTGGATGCAGAAGTCGATGGCTCTGCTGTTGAAGTTTGAACCGTAGTTTGGGAAGTCAGTGGGTTCGAAGTCAATGTTTCATCTGTTGAAGTCAGACCTGTGCATGCAGAAGTCAATTGTCCATTCGTTGAAGTCGTAACAGTGAATGAAGAAGTCACTGTTCCATACGTTGAAGTCAGAACTGTGGATGCAGAAGTCAATGGATCTGCTGTTGAAGTTTGAACCGTAGTTTGAGAAGTCAGTGGGTCCGAAGTCAATTTTCCATCTGTTGAAGTCAGAACTGTGGATGCAGAAGTCAATTGTTCATTCGTTGAAGTCAGAACTGTGGATGCAGAAGTCGATGGCTCTGCTGTTGAAGTTTGAACCGTAGTTTGAGAAGTCAGTGGGACAGATGTCAAAGGTCCATCTGTTGAAGTCAGAACAGTGGATGCAGAGGTCAATGGTCCATCTGTTGAAGTCAGAACTGTGGATGCAGAAGTCGATGGATCTGCTGTTGAAGTTTGAACCGTAGTTTGAGAAGTCAGTGGGTCCGAAGTCACTGTTCCATCTGTTGTAGTGAAAACTGTTGATGCAGAAGTCAATGGTCCATCTGTTGAAGTCAGAATTGTGGATGCAGAAGTCGATGTCTCTGTTGATGAAGTTTGAACCGTAGTTTGAGAAGTCAGTGGGTCCGAAGTCAATGTTCCATCTGTTGAAGTCAGAACTGTTGATGTCGAAGTCAATGGTCCATATGTTGAAGTCAGAACTGTGGATGCAGAAGTCGATGGCTCTGCTGTTGAAGTTTGAACCGTAGTTTGAGAAGTCAGTGGGTCCGAAGTCACTGTTCCATCTGTTGTAGTGAAAACTGTTGATGCAGAAGTCAATGGTCCATCTGTTGAAGTCAGAATTGTGGATGCAGAAGTCGATGTCTCTGTTGATGAAGTTTGAACCGTAGTTTGAGAAGTCAGTGGGTCCGAAGTCAATGTTCCATCTGTTGAAGTCAGAACTGTGGATGGAGAAGTCAATTGCCCATTCGTTGAAGTCATAACTGCGGATGCAGAAGTCACTGTTCCATCCGTTGAAGTCAGAACTGTGGATGCAGAAGTCAATGGATCTGCTGTTGAAGTTTGAACCGTAGTTTGAGAAGTCAGTGGGTCCGAAGTCAACGTTCCATTTGTTGAAGTCAGAACTGTGGATGCAGAGGTCAATGGTCCATCAGTTGAAGTCAGAACGGTGGATGCAGAAGTCGATGGCTCTGCTGTTGAAGTTTGAACCGTAGTTTGAGAAGTCAGTGGATCAGATGTCAAAGGTCCATCTGTTGAAGTCAGAACTGTGGATTCAGAGGTCAATGGTCCATCTGTTGAAGTCAGAACTGTGGATGCAGATGTCAAAGGTCCATCTGTTGAAGTCAGAACTGTGGATTCAGAGGTCAATGGTCCATCTGTTGAAGTCAGAACTGTGGATGCAGAAGTCGATGGCTCTGCTGTTGAAGTTTGAACCGTACTTTTAGAAGTCAGTGGGTCGGATGTCAAAGGTCCATCTGTTGATGTCAGAACTGTGGATGCAGAGGTCAATGGTCCATCTGTTGGAGTCGGAACAGTGGATGCCGATGTTACTGTTCCATCTGTTGAAGTCAGAACTGTTGATGCAGAAGTCAATGGTCCATCTGTTGAAGTCAGAACTGTGGATGCAGAAGTTGATGGCTCTGCTGCTGAAGTTTGAACCGTAGTTTGAGAAGTCAGTGGGTCCGAAGTCAATGTTCCATCTGTTGAAGTCAGAACTGTGGATGCCGAAGTCAGTTGTCCATTCGTTGAAGTCAGAACTGTGGATGCAGAAGTCACTGTTCCATCAGTTGAAGTCAGAACTTTGGATGCAGAAGTCAATGGCTCTGCTGTTGAAGTTTGAACCGTTGTTTGAGAAGCCAATTGGTCAGACGTTACTGTTCCGTCTGAAGTTGGAAGAGTAGATTTTTCAGTTGAAGTTCCTGTACAGAAAAGTGGAAAAAACTACTTAATTAATCGTTCAGATCTACTTTATTTTATTTTATCATATTTCTTGATCATAATACTTAACAATATATAGTTTGTTTCCGTCGTCCTCCATTGCTCGATTCAACAATACATTTTGGCACTTTTTATGAATCCCGGATCAGACCGCAGCAAAAGCCTTGGACTTTCCTATCACCAACATGCCTCTGTACTCGGATATCTCAGGCATGGAGACTGGGAAATGCACAGACTGCACCAAACTGTGACAGACAGTCGCTTTATTTGAAACGAGACTAGCAGCATTCGAAAAATGGACTCCTCCAGGATACAGTTCCGATGGGTGAGTTTGCTGAGCTAACTCAGACAAATACACAACAAGATGATCAAAGCTACTTTGTATCCTTCCCGAAGCTGGACAAGAGAGAGACAGTTCCAGCTGCGTCTCACTGGCACAGAGTCGGCGCTAAGCCAAAACCACATACCAAACTGTATCAACAAGTTCACTCAACGCCAAATGCTAAGCTACCCAAAGCTAAAGTTGAATGTATCAGCCGGATTAGCCCGTCACTGAAGTTAACCCTGAAGAAGGGGGGCAGGTTCCTGCCCCTTCCCACAAACGTGCCTGCCACCCAGAGCCCCGAGATGCGTCCGGACGGATGGTGCGGACAGAGACGGAACAAGAACCAGTCGCCATGGAGGGGAGCTGCTCATGCGTCGGCCACCCGTGCACCCCTGAGCCCCGAAATGTGTCCGGACGGATGGTGTGGACAGAGATGGAACAAGAACCAGTCGCCACGGAGGCGGGCTGCGCATGCGTCTGCCACCGCCACCTCAAGCCAACAAAGGCCCATCTCACAGAAAGCAGCTGAACCAGACACTCTGATTATAGGAGACTCAATCATCAAGGATATAACCGGTAAGAATATCAAAACATGCTACTTCCCAGATGGAATGGTTAGTGATATCAACCAGAAACTAGCCACAATCATATTGGAAAAGCCCAAAATCTCACAGATTATTGTGCATGCAGGATTTAATGATATTCGAAGAGAACAGTCAGAACTTTTGAAGAGGGATTACACTGATCTATTGGATACACTGGACAAAATACACATCAAGTCATTCATCAGTGGACCCATACCAGCAGTTGACAGGGGAATAAACAGATTCAGTCGTCTACTTGCTCTGATTATATGGCTTTCCAGAGTCTGCAATGAAAGAGGAAGGGGCTTTATTGACAATTTCAACTTATTCTGGGGGCGCAAATATCTTTCAGAGCAGATGGCCTACACCCAAACAGGTTAGGCTCAAAACTGTTAAAGGACAATCTTCTCTTCTCGCTTTCCCACAAATCTCCATGGTCTGACGCACAGGCCACAGTCAGAGCACAGGTTGAGAAGAAGCGAGACTACAGCCTCCCCCACTCATCTACTCTGCCACTATCTGACACACAGATAGCAGACAGCCCACAGACCTTGAAGAGAGACAACAGCCTGCCCGACGCCATCAACACTGTGCCCTCCCCCATCGCTGACGCTGGCTTGGCGAGGAACGGCCACCCCCCTCCTCTGCATTCCCCCATCGACGATGACCTCCAGCCTCATCTCTCCCATAACCACAACAACATTCGAGCTCTACTGTCTCCTCCCTTTGCGATTTTCCAGCTGACTTTGTTGGCATCAAACTGGCATCAATGATAGCATCGCCACGGCATGGCCACAGGCTGATAACACCCAAGAGGAGGGCGCCCAAGCCCCCCCCCCCTGTACTGATAGTAGTCCTGAGTATTACTGAGACAAAAAAGGGTTCAGCCGTAGACACAGTATAAAGGAAGTTTCACATAATCTGCTCAACCCAAGGTTGCCTGCGTCAAAACATGGCAACTTTTGCATTTATGCTGCAACCACTAAGAGATTAAACAAAGGGAAACTTAGACACACTGCTAACCTCCCAAATCTCATATCTATCGCTTCCAAACCAAAAACAACCTTAAGCCTATCAACAACACCATCAGGATGGCTCTACTTAATGTTAGGTCTCTTAATAAATAATCATTTTTAGTTAATGATTTTATTACCACTTCTAGACTGGATTTTATGTTTTTAACTGAAACATGACTTGAACAAAATAACAGTGCAACCGTTCTGATAGAGACAGCTCCTCCCAACTATAACTTTTTTGATGCATGTAGATCTGGAAAAAGAGGTGGAGGGGTTGCTGCTGTATTTAAAAATGTATTTCAGGGGAAACAGATGTTATTTGGTGATTTTCCATCATTCGAATACCTTAGTGCTGTATTGAAATGCTCCCCCAGAGTTCTCCTATTAATTATTAACAGGCCACCCACATTTTTCGATGACTTCACAGAATTATTGTCCAGCATCTCCACAGAATTTGACTGCCTAGTTATAACTGGTGACTTCAATTTTCATACTGATGATTTGAATGATAAGTGTGCAAAAAAACGTATTACCATTTTGGACACATTGGAACTGTCTTAACATGTGAAAGAGGCTACTCATTGTAAGGGGCACCCTCTAGACCTGGTTATCACGAAGGGCCTCAATTTTTCTGATCTCTCTGTGACCGATCCTTCCTTGTCTGACCACTTTTGTGTTTTCTTTAACATATCTTTTATTCCCGACATACAGACAAAATCAAATACTGTCAAAAAACGGGATATCAATGAAGATTCTAATGTACTTTTTAAAAAGACCATCTCCTTGCTAGCACCTCTCAACCCATGTTCTGCTAATGATCTTGTAGAACATTTTTGAAAGTCATAGATGTCATTGCACTTTATAAGATTAAAACGATTTCTGGAAAGCAAAAGGCACCCTGGAGAAAAGCTGCTTCTGTAGCAGCACAGAAAAAAGAATGCATCTGGCGTAAAACAAAACTTCATATTCACCATATCTATAAAGAGAGCCTTCGTGCCTACAATGTAGACTTAAAAAGTGCTCGAGAAACGTTTTTCTCCAATATCATTAAAACCAACACTAATAATGCAAAAACCCTATTTGCAACTGTTGACAGACTGACCAACCCCCCAACACAAATTCCACCTGATCTCCATTCCACGCAGAAATACAATGAGTTTCACTAGACAGATGTTCCCACCAACTACCGTGGAAGAAATAGTACACATGTCCCCAGAACAGATGGGAAACAGCTCTCCTGCCGAGGCACCTCTTATTGGTCAAAGGTTCTAAAATGCTAAAATTGTTAAAGGTCCCATGACATGAAAATCTCAATTTATGAGGTTTTCTAACATAAATATGAGTTCCCCTAGCCTGCCTATGGTCCCCCAGTGGCTAAAACTTGCGTTTGGTGTAAAACGAGCACTAGCTGTTCTGCTCGCCTTTGAAAAAACGGAGGCTCAAGCGAGCTGATTTGGAAATCTGTGCTCATGACGTCATGAGGAATCTCAGCTCCTCCCCTTACTCTGCCTGGCCCGCCCAGAGACGTTGGCCCGCCAATGAGACTCGACCGTGCGAGCGCCACATGTGTGTGTGTGAATACACACACTGTAACGCAAGTGTTTCTTGTCGGTTCTTTGACGTGTCTTGTATTTCCACAACGAGACTGTCGTGGGGGTTATCTAAGCCATGGTTGAGAAGGAATTGGGGGAAAGGAACTTTGGTTTGACTCGCTGAAGTACATGAACTGCGACATGCCGCCGGTTGCCGCGAGGCACCATCGCCCGGCAGCGGGCAGCCGGCCGCAGGCAGCGCGCGGTTCAGTCGACTTCAGGTTGATGTGAAAGTGGAAGAACCAGAGACGTCGCAGAACCCGACAAAGTCGTTTGTGATTCATAATATCGTCTGGAGGCGCACACAATATGTTATATGATATAGATATCTATGTATTATATGATATTATTTAGATATAGAGCTCCAGGACTGTAACGCAAGTGACTCGAGACACGAGACTCGTATTGGGGGTTATCTCAGCCAAGGTTGAGAATGAATTGGGGGGAAGGAACTTTGGCTTTGACTCCCTCAAGAACATGAACCACGACAAGGAGGAGAAAGGGATCTTTGCCGGGCAGCGCTTATGCACCTCCGCCTCCGGCGGTGGTCCCTCAGCGGGGCTCAAGCGGGAGACATTCGCCGCCAACAATCCCTTTCTCCTCCATGTCGTGGTTCATGTTCTTGAGGGAGTCAAAGCCAAAGCCCACTGGCCTCAAACAGCAGACCATGAACACCTGTTAGTCATGCACGAGGCTCGAACTAGCCTTTGAGGAAGGTTCATGGCCCGTGCATTGGGGACAGTGTTGGGGGCCATATCCATTGCACCACAGAGATGTACACTATGACATTTTCGGAAGTTAACTTGCAGATGAGGCTAGTATAGACGTGTCTGAGAAGCAAGAGGATTGTACCACAAAGAAGACACGCACACAATCATCATGACTAACCGTTTGCATCACCACTAATACAATATAAATATTTAATATTAATGATTCACCTGAGTCCTAAAACTGATACTGTAAACAGCACTCTTACCTTTTCTGTACTCTTTGAACAAATGTGTGCCTACCTTGCTCATAAACATTCAAACGAATCCAGTGATTCAGCTTAACTTAACCAACGGTAACAGAGAAAGCCATATCAACTAACATGTTGTAATATTGATGGAGCAAATGTCCGTACTACACACCAGCATGGTAGCTGCTCCACTCCTCCTAGGTGACTTATCCTGGCCAAGGACGCAGGGTGGTGGTGTTAAGGTCAAGGTTTGATTCTGAACGAACAGGGCCTGGGGCTCCGCTGCCATCCAGGAGATCAGCCCAGTGAAGCCAGGGAGGGCTGGGCCTAATCTGTACACACTGATTGGTCAACGAGCAACAGGTGTGCAGCCACACCCAGCCCCAGAGTCCAATCAGACTCGGCCAGGTGAGGCTGCTGTGACCACCCTCCACTCACACTCCCACAGGTATCATACACAATATCCATTTAGGCTAAGGGCTAAAGGGAAGGTTGAGATTGAGGCACACCACATATAAAACATGGCAGTGTGTGTTTCCTTGTTATTGGCCCAAAGTTATTTCTGCCTTCATTTTTCAACGATTTTCAGTGTCTGATCAAGGGCCGGAGAGATCGGAGAAACACGTCAGAATTTGTGAAATAAAAACAAACAGTGGTACCGTTTCTTTATATATCGTGTTCTCAGATCTCCGCCAAGCTTTGGCACACCAGAGGAATGGCACCGACATCTAGGCACCTCTTTAAGCTAAATTCTTTTTTTTATCTTGCATTCCTAATGCTCTCGGTTTCAAGGAGAGTGTGGTTGCCGGGACCTCAACCCGTGTCTCCAGATCTCAGAAGTGTACATTTTCAGACAGTGTACACTGACTATCTCCGTCGTGCCACCGGGACGCACAGAGTGAGATTCTCTGAAGTTATACTTTGAGTTGATAAACTAAGAAGATGATAATCTCACAAACGAGACGCTGCAACTCAAGATTCACACAATACCAACATGAACAGGACTCGAGCACGACGTCCTTAACGCACTGGCCTCAAACAGCAGAACTTGAACACAATGTTACTCATGCACAGGGCTCGAACTAGCCTTTGAGGAAGGTTTGCGGCCCATGCATTGGTGACAGTGTTCGGGGCAATATCCATTGTGCCACAGCAAACTCACGCCACTATACTTGCGCCATGAGAGTAGTGATGGGTCGTTTGCGACCGAATCAGTTTGAATTAACAAATCTTCAACAAGAACGAACCAACCTGATTCTTCTCTCTTGTTCGTCTCGTTCGTTGTCAGACTCGACTCCTCCCAGACCCACTAGTCGCTGAGTCGCTAACTCACTGTTCGTTCACTGACTGTGAGTGGTGAAGAGGGAAGAGGCTAGTGAGCTAGCGTACAATAATACGATTAAATATCAGTGAAATGGTAATTGCATGCTGTTTTTGTATTTTCTGTGTCATGCCAGAATACTAAAATATTTGAATGTCTCGTCAATCTGTCTCGTTCTTTCATGGTTCATTCTCACTCATGCGACCCACGTCCCCCACCTTGGTGAGGGACGTGGGGGGGTTAACAGGGGGGTTAACAGTTACTGTTAACCCAAGAAAAATCTAATATGCCCAGAATGAACACAACTGTACATAATTAACTTTTAAACTCCATCATTGCTAAATCAAGTCTATTATCTTGCTGATCTGTTAAGCTTCCAATAATCAACTCCCTCCCCCCCATTCCGCTGCATTTGATTAAAGTTGTAATGTTGTGTTGATTGATGACCGACCGACTGACTCAGCTCAGAACCATGCATTCCATAATTTGATCGGCCGCTACCGGAAATTGGAATGAACAAACAAACGATTCTGAATGATTCTTCTTGGCGAACTGACCGACGCAAACTGAATCAAGGACAACAATCACTACCTGAGAGGCGTGTCGGGTCAGGCGGAAAACCTGACTATGCACCGCCATAGCATTTCCGCCTACACTAAGACGCAAAACTCTGCTCAGATCTGCGCACGTCGCATACGCGTCTACGTCACATACTGTACATGCCCCAGTACAGGGAAATACACAAACATGTTGGATTATTTTCCATGTGTCGGACCGTCAAGCTGCTCTGGCAGCTCTAACAAAGTTACAGGAGTCTTTCCATGAAATGTACAGGATATTAGGAATGCGCGATATAAACGATATACGATATAAACGATAAAAAATTGCCTACGATAGAGATTTTTGTTATATTGCTCTATCGCGATAATGTATGTTTGACGCGATCTATCCATGACTCGCGAAATATAAAGAGCCACGAGCTGCAACCGTCTGCAACGCATCGTCCGCGACCCGCGGATTTTAAAAAGAGGCACGAGCTGCAACCAGCTGCATCGCATCATCCGCGACACGCGAAATTTAAAGAGCCACGAGCTGCAACCGGCTGCAACGCATCGTCCGCGACCCGCGGAATTTAAAGAGCCACGAGCTGCAACCGGCTGCAACCGGCTGCAACGCATCGTCCGCGACCCGCGGAATTTAAAGAGCCATGAGCTCCAACCGGCTTCAACGCATCATCGTCATCTAAGTAAATATGGCTGAAAGCGAAACGGAGGAGCTGGTGATTGCTCTCATTTCATGTTCATTTCAAAATGATATGCGTTCATTTTCCACTTATTATTTTATGTTTTAATAGCAAGTATCTGTGCACACACTTGGAAGATTTTTCTTTATTTAAAATAGCCATGCCTAATACTGGACGTATTTCCCTAATTCACAGTATCCGTTTCTTTATTAACAAGACACCACCAATTTTTATTTCATTAAGAGAAGTATACGTCATTACACAGAAGATTTTTTTCTTTTTTAAAGTATCTGCAGCTACAACATTATGTTGTATGATTAGTTTTGCACAATAAATGTTCTCAAAACTACATACATTTAGCAGTTTAGCTTTCCTTAGAGTCTATGTAACCTGTTCCGAAATGGTTCTATTATGATTTATATATCGTGATATATATCGTTATCGCAATAGGTTGCATGTATATCGCAATATGGATTTTAGGCCATATCGCCCATCCCTACAGGATATGTACAGATAGTATTACTGAACAGAGAAGGATCTGTAATTATGTTTTGGTTTTCGCGGCGCAGATAAGAGAAGAAGGAAGATTCTACACATGCACTCAGACATGGCGGTGTTGTGTGATAGTGTATCACAGCACTACCTAGCCGCCTGACATGCATACCCAATCGAATTCCACACACTTTTGCGTCACCGTATAAGCGCAGATTTCCTCCCAAAAATGCTCGTCTAAACGCGGAATGAAAAGTGAAGACGCGACGCCACTTGTGTCTTCTGTTCAGACCGTCATCATGTAAACGTAGCCTAACCCGGGGATTCCACCGGACGCGTTACGGCCGCGTTATGGCAGCGGCACGGAACGGCTGCGAATTTGCCCTGCTTGCATCTCCACCCAAACCTTACTACATACAGCACATTCAGAAAGGATCACATTCACTAATCCTTTTTTCACACATTACGCATTATTTAAAAATGGATCCAATTCACAAATAAATATAAATAAAGGAACTTATAAATTCCATTTCCTCAGTCCTTGTTTCTACAACTTGAACGGCGTCCTGTTGCCGGTGCGTTGATAAATGAAGTGTGCAGCGGGGGGAAGGCGGATAAGGGGCAGTTAAGGGGCAGACGCTTATATCCAAAGCAACTTACAATATGTAGGCCTACATTCGCAGAAGGTGAAACAATATCTCACTGTCGGCACAGTAAGAAACAGTAATCCGTACAATATATATCATGTATATATAGAGAGAGAGATCTATAGTAATTTATTCTTATACAGTATCTATATATACATAAAAAAAATAGATATATCTATCTATGTACTGTATCTGTATTATATATACATTATTATATACTGTATATATCTCTCCCTTTATATATATATAGAGTCAATCAATATATAAATACATGATATATGCATTAGTATTTGCTGCTCTACCTCTGTAGATACCCCGGCATAAAAGCCACTATTCAAATCGCTGTATTTCATATTTTATGCCTTTATTGCTCATCGGTTGAAACACTTTGTTTGTGTTGTAGTTAACCGATAAAGCCTACTCATTCATACGATACATTTCTTCCTCCTTCCACCATCTCCTCCATTATCTACAACATGAATCGCTCACCCTCCACCAGCGGTCCACAGAGGACCACCACCCAGGTGAACACCACCCAGGTGAACACCACCCAGATGCTCCTACGAGAAGTCGAGGCCATCGCGGCCCGCAGCCTTTCTGAAGTTAGCCGGGGAGAAACGGTTCCTCGTGAAAAAGAAAAAGAGTGTAATCCCTTGTTTGAGCGCGTCCAGCGGGATCCCAAGGAGCTCCGGTGTCTGAATGTGCATTTTCCTCCTGTGCCTCCTAGAGATTTGGTGTAATAAGGAAAAGGGAGCATGCACCACACCCATAAAGTAATCAAACAAAATGTTGGCCAAGTTGAGATTATATATTTGATGATGGGAACAGGTTAATAAAAGTCCTTCCTGAAAGGGGCAAAGGTTTTAGGAAAGGCCAGGGCAAAGCAACCAATCCTAAATAGTAGGATTGCTATAATGAGTAATCTGCGTTAAGAAAAGAACAGATTCAAAATCTTTTAACCGACAATGTAGGTGTTATGTATAATTTCTTCAAAAATGGGTTTGGTTTGCAATGGTCTTTAATGATTGACCGATTATTCATAACCATCGGTTAGGGAAAGCGCATGACCTTTGAAGGGATATTTATTATCACAAACATATCTTAATAGTAACAACCACACCATACAGAATAAACTTTACTCTCACTTGCGGATCCCACGGACATTCATTAGAAAAGGTTTTACATGCATGCAGAGTCTGGGCTAGATGGGGTCTGGGGGGCCCGACACAACTGCAGCACCAGACGAGCTCTTTCTACGGCCCTGCCTCAACCCCCGGGGGAGAGAGACGTCAGCGGGTTGGGCAGAAAGAGCAGCGTTGTTGATCCTCCGTGGTGTGCGTTGTTGGGTTAGGGAACAGTGGAGGGGCCAATGAAGAACTCATTGTTTAATGATAATAAGTTAGTTAAAAACAATTAATTATTGGTATTGATGATTGTTTTATTATTTACAGGGTTTATATAAGTCTAAAATGCATAATTTAGTGATGTATACATGATAAAAACATTTCTATATTTGTCTTAACGGTTATTAGGGATGTCCCGATCCGATCCACGGCATCGGTATTCTTAGTTTGCAACCACGTGATCAAAATGACGTAAAAAGTGCTCACGTCACGACGGCGGCCATCTTGGTAGGAAAACACAAGCGTCTTCTAGCAGAACACAATAGTGCGATACAAATGTCTGAATATTTCTCAAATTTAAGCGGTCCCGCCAGGGGAAGATACCAGCAGAAAGTTAACCTGTTAGGTTACGATCCCTACAAGCTGAAAAAGTTGGATTTTAGCGAGGATCAGGCCCTTTTACCGAGCGTAGATTAAGGGTTTCCTGGTAAAAACAAATATAGAACTGCAGGCGCAAAAACACTCGCAAAGAACCTCTCACTAATTGATTGAGCCCCAAAACTTACCAGTTCTGAAGTGATTACCACAAATACGAGTGTTGCCGAGATTTATTTGTGCCATGTCGCCCCGGTAGATGTTCGAAATCCATCGCTCCTCGGTCAACTCACGCGTCCGCTCACCTTGAGTTGTGATCATTTTTGGAATCCTAAAAAAACTGCAATTCCCATTCACCCGTATGAAATTATTCGTACAACCGTGCACAGCACAACTGGTAGGCATTATGAGCCAAACAAAATAATACAATAGCGAAACAATTGAGGTTAGATACGCGCTTTGCGATTGAATGACCTCCACTCTAATGTGACTGAAACAAGTGTAGCGGGGCGCAATGTTGTGATTGTTTTCCTACCAAGATGGCCGACTTCCGGTTTGGTTATGAATTTTAATTAGCTGCAGGGCTCCAGACTAACTTTTTCCTTGGGTGCACTGGTGCGCCTAAATTTTTAATTTGGGTGCACCAGCACGTATTTATGGTGCACCCAAGTTTTGAGTTGTTGAGGGGGACGACGACGACCGTGCCTGCCTTGCGCTGATTTGTTGACGGACGGACGGACGGGGGGGGCGGGCAGCTGCAGCGGTTGCACCGTCGATATTTACGCCATTGATTAATAATATTTTGACCATTAAATAAATGCCTTAAATAAATGCAGAATCTGTATCTCTCATAAAGAATATCGTCAGACAATGCCAAGGGATCGGTTCTGTCCCGAAAAACCCTCTGTCTCCGGAGAGACGCCTGTACGATAAGTGCGCCGAGGTCCATGGGAACGCCCACAAATGGTGACGCCATTATCGGAGGAGGGGCTAGGAAGCTGCGCACGCCGATATAAGTAGCCGATCTCCGGGTAGACTCCAGTGTTTCCCATACATAGACCATTGTGTGGCGCGGCGCCACAGAATCAACATCGAGCGCCACGAATTGATTCTGTCTTTTTTTTTTTTTTTTTTTCAAAGACGTGAATCAGGCAATAAATCCAATTTCCTTGACAGCGGTAAGGTCCGGTGTGCATTAAAGTACAGACGGAGTGGACCAATTGCGAACTACTGCAGCTGCTCCAAGTTAAACCCCAAACTAATCGGAATAAGTATTTATAGCGGACTACACCACCTATTCTATTCCGCATAGAATTCTATTCCGAACCGATTGAGGCGTATATATGATACTTTTCTATTCCGATTGAGCTGTTCTTCCACATCTATGCAAATCAGATGTGTCCACATGTAAACGCGGAGTTACATGCACACTCACTGACGGCCGCGTCGCCGTGTCGCAGACGTCAGTGAGTGCGCCCCCCCCCCCCCCGCACCACACATTGGTCCTTGGTCTGTGGGAAACACTGATCGCTGAAAAGCTGCTCCCGACCAGGTTTGGTTGCGAGCGTAAGTCACCATGGTGATACAGCGACGCTTAAAGAGATCGACTTTCATGGAACAGCTAACCCAGGCTTTCAGCTCAACATACCTCGCTAACCCTCTAATCGAGCTTCGTAGTACAGGCCCCTGGATTGGGCTTCGCGGGTTTGTTTACCGGCGTTGCTATTGTTACCGGTCTTGCGTGTTCCAACGGTTTATTAGGTGTCTAATAAATCGCTGTCTAATCAATACTTCATTCACTGCCTCTTCCGTGGTCATTACAATATTATGAATAGACTGCTCTGTAAAAAAATTAAATAATAATAATTATACCAGATACATTTTCAGTCGCACCGGTGCGCCCAAATAAAATATTTGGTCGCACTACCCCGAATTCTAGGCACATGTGCGCCCAAATTAGGCGCACTCTGGAGCCCTGAGCTGTGACGTCAGTTGCAAACAAAGAATTGGTCCGATATTGACCCATTACGCTGTATCGGATATCGGAGGAGAAATATGATCCGATCTGCGCGGTGTGTCACGTGTTAACAACAGTTAGTTGTCAGTTAGGCGCATGCACATGAGAGCTACCACATGAGAGCTGGTAGCACATGAGAATTTTATTTTTATTTTTTATTTGTATTCTTTTTGTAGCTTTAAATACAGCCCCTTGATAAATGTAATTACTAACTGTTCATTAAAAAAGTATTTCTGCTCAATTTAAAAGGTTGAATCTCCTCGTGACTGAATGTTTGGATACAGCTCGCGCAGGCTGTATGAGCGTAGGCTGGACGCGCTCCACTTTTTTCTGTGGAGAACCGGCGGCTTGAATATTTACTACAGCGTTTCTACAGCTCGATGCGTTTCGCAATGAACCCGTCTTTGAGAAGATATTCCCGAACCGCATAAAAAGAAACCGGATCGTTTTTGCCCGTTTCGGCTCCGTGTGGACGGGGCCTTAATGAGGAGAGCAGAGCACACGGTGTGACCAAGTTCCAAAATGTATCAAAATGTATTAAACATCAAAGCCGCCAAAACAGTGTTCTGAAAACACACACTTTTTCCAGCATAATAGTCTCTCAAAATCTTCAGAGCTTCTCTGCCACTGTCCGCTGCATCTCTCATTATCAGAGGCAAACTTTTATCATCGAGAAACTGAATCAGCTCTCCGTATCCATCAGCATTTTTACCTCCATCTTCATCTTCATCCTCTGGCTCATTTAGAATTATATCCCTCAAACCTTGTAGCCGAAGATGGTCCAAAAACATATTTATTTTCATCTCCGTCAAAAACTAGCCGTGACCAACGGCCGCTTGTCTCGGCCTTTTTACTCATGGCGCTCCTGTGGTGCTATTTCACCGGACACGCGGTACGTCGCGACTTTTCTTTCGGTGGAAAAACTCTCTGGGTAACTCTGGGCCCATAACCTGTTAGCTGTAATATAATATATACCTATTATAATAGTTAAAACCTATTGTGCCCCCATTTTTCTTTCTGTGCTCCTACATTTTTTAGCTTAGGGGCAGGAGTGCTTCTAGTATTAGGAAATTGTACATTTTCAAATCAATTGGTCTAGACGAAAAAATATATGTTTCGCTTTTTAAGCCCAAATGCCATCATTATGTGCCATACAACTAAAAACACAGACTGAAAACAGCCAAGTAAGAGCTTGTGCCTTTTGGAATTCTAACAGTGCTCATTTGCATTCAACTTGTAACAAAATTAAACTGACATAAACAAAATGAAGCATTGATTAGACAGAGATTTATTAGATGGGCCTACCTAATAAACCGTTGGAACACACAAGACCGGAAACCATAGCAATGCCGGTAAACAAACCCCGAGAAGCCCAATCCCTATGAGAGCTCCCCACGCTACGGCCATCCGGAGGCGACAGAGCTGTTGGCCGTGATATTATATATACAATTATAATATAGTATATAATATATTATATACCATTATATATAGAGCTCCGGGAGTCGCAAACTGCAACAATTCCGCGGTTCACCCGGACTGCACTGCACTGAGTTTGACGGCTGAACGCTGATTGGCTGTTACGTTACACATGTCACTCAGTTATCACGCTGTTGAACGCTGATTGGCTGTCATCACGACAAAAACTTGTCGCCGGTTTTCTCCCGCGAAAAACTCGCCCTTATACGCGTCTCTACGTTCACTTTGTATGGGATCTTGTCGCCCCGTCGCGTTTGGTGTGAACGCACAATGCGATTCTTCCTCGGCGGCGACATGTTTGCTGCGTTCTGAACCAAATCAAAGCAGCGTGTGTGTGACGTCACGACGCATTTGCCGCGACCGGAACCGATAAGCGGAATCGTTAAGCAGGCTTGCTAACGATTCCAAGGAATCGGTTGACTCGGAACCGGTTCTGAACAAGAACCGGTTCTCGATTCCCATCCCTAACTCCAAGTCAGTGCTTTGTAGCACTTCGCAGAGCTGATTATTTAATATTTCTAGAGTTTGAATGTACTCTGACTGGTGTACAACCAACACCTTTGAGGTGAATTATCAACACTTCATGAATGAGTCTACACATTAGATTCTTGAAAACATTATATTTGTATTGATGCTGCTGTTGTTGTTATAGTGCATACATATATAATATAGTTAACATTATAGTTAAACTTTAATTATTTTACATCAAGAACCATATTTAGTTTTACATTTATATGATGTAACCAACAACTTGAAAATAAATAAATAAATGTGTTCCTGTCAACCAATTAAAGGGGAATTCCGGTGTAAAACGGATTTGGGATATGTTTTGTATGATAACGAGTTGAAACGTTCGTTTTGGAGCACAAAAAACGCATATAGACGCTTTCTTCAGTTGGCTGTTTTTAGCCGATTCTATCAAAACGCTATAAACTTGGAACAATGGGGGCAGTGGTTATGGTAAAAACGAAATCGCTATTTTAAACCATTTAAAAGGCTAGAAGTAGCCCGACACTTCTTTGGTAGTACAATAAGGGTATTAACATATAAAACAAGGCATTGAGAACTTGGTAAGTGTACAGATTGTTTATTAAAAAGTACATTTTATACACACAATACAGACCTGCAAACTCCTCAGAGGAAAAAAGGTGACAGTGTCACGGGGGGATTGTTTTTTGATTGTAATATGCAAATTACACTAGTCTGAGCGTGACTTAACAAAACTCAGCATACTTTATCAAAAATCAAAGTCAAAACATCCTTGAGGCTTATAAAAAATATTTTATTTACAACTGTCACAAACATTTTTTTTTTACTCTTAGCCTGTGGGGTGTTCCACAAAGCCGGTTTTATCACATAACCGGGTAAGTTAACCCAGGACCACGGCTCGACCACGGCTCGACATCTTGGCATATCAAATGACTTTTTGCTGGAGTGGAGAGATAGGCCTATAGATTCTCACGCAAATCTTTAACATATTTAAATAGCCTTACATAGCCAACACTACCAATAGAGGACCTGGCCTCAGTTCACTCCAGACTATTTGCGTAGCCCTCCGTTTTTTGCAAAAGGTAGTTTTATCTAGGCTATAATGTTGGAGATGCTGAGCACATCTCAGTCCTTTCAGATGACCCATCCAAGATTTGTATCGGCCTCCTATCATACAAACAGCAATATTGTCTGAGTACTATGCCGAGAGGCACTTACAACACAAAGTATAAATTAGTCCTCAGTGGAGGACTATTTTATACTATAGTCTCTCTTTTATACTATAGTCTCCAGTGGACTTGCATCCACTGGAGAATCTTTGATCGTTACACGCACTAATCCATCTTGATCTGTGAAGTTGATGAATTGTCACTTTTAGGTTTTCTACCCAGTTACCAAAAAAATTAACTTTTGGAATAGTATGCGCTGTGGCAAGCACATGGTTTGCATGTGTTACTTCGAAGGCAAAAAATATATAAAATACAAGAAAACACAAAAACCTACATTCAACCAGTGGGGTATGGCCCCTGACTCTCTGAGGAGGTAGGTACCTCCAGGTACCCCCTCCATGCCAGGGCGCCCTGAATTTATGTTTATTAACAGCTCCTCCACCGGGGTCAAGACAATTTGAGGGCCAGATCCAGTCTGCCGACTGTCGGCCTTTTCACGATTGGCTTAAAAAAATGGCTTATTTAAATTTATACCAATACGATGGTGGGAAAAGGTTACCAGTTTGTATGTTTTTTATACTTCATTTTTATACTTGATCCGCTGACCGCTTGGAAGCCATCGGAGTACATATTTTTTTAGAAGAAAGGGGTTATGTGGTAGGATCTTTAAGAATGCTTAACTGGGATATTTATATATTCATGGCTGAAATATTAAGGATCATGCTTTTGACGTGTAACTAACGCATTTACGCGGTCAGCGATCCGCTGCCTGGCTTTGGTTCTCCGGGTTGCAGAGGCTTTAGCATTCCCTTTTCTTGTGATAATGTCCTTCTCCTCGTCATAGCTCTCCAGGGGAACCTGAAGTTCCATTTCTTTTAAATAAGCGTCCCGTTTCGCCATTTCGATCAGGGTTTCCATGATCCATACATCACGTCTTTTTAGGTTTGGCGTGGACGCGCACAACCCTGTGTTAACCAACCCCGAGTTGATTTGAACTAATGCATAACCACTGCTGTGGAACCGAAAACTCTGGGTTAGTCGGCACAGGGTAAATCAACCTAGAGTTCAGCGTTAACTCAGTGTTTGTTAAACCTCCGTTCGTGGAACACCCCTTTGGACGAGTGTTTCGCAAGCTCTCTTGCGTTGTTTGGCCGCATGCATGCGCATGCGCGGTAGCCAGGCGACCGTCTCATTCAATGGCGAGCTCAGTTGGCGCTGTGTGCTTCAAGATTCCGATTGGCCCAGAGAAATGTCAATTATAAGAAAGATTCTGAAGCAAGTGCTGAGATTCCGATTGGCCCAGAGAAATGTCAATTATAAGAATGATCCAATAATTTTTTGCAATTCTGGACCCCCCCCCCCCCCTCCCCAAAACAAAACTCTCCGGTTCTACACGATTCACGTGAATTACCAAATTGACCAAGAAAACGGCGATTGTCGCCGAAAAGCGACAAGTTTTCAGCTTTGACAATACCATCAGTAGATCACCCGTCAACGCCATTTTGTTTTCAAGACTCGATGAGTAGATTGACAAACACAGAGATTGTGACATCCATCAGCAACACACAAGCTCTGGCGGCATGCCATGGGACCTTTAAAAATAAAAAATAAATATCAGGATACAATTACCTTGTGAAACTTCACTACACGATCCACAGCTTCCCGGATACTGATTTTGACAGCTCCCTTCTTTCCACTTGGAGGTGGTGGCAGGAGGTAGACCAGCAGGAGAAGTGAGGCCATGTCACTATCCCAACCTGAAAAGGGAGAGCACATACTTTGAGCATGAAATACACCTGATGAAAGCACATGACACAACATAAAAGGTTCAAAAAGTTCTTGTCAATAAATAGTCAGCATCTAAAAAGGTGGCCAAATACAAACAGGTTATTATCATAGGACCCTTTTTTTTTTTTTAAAAAAAAGGGTCCTATGTTCCCCAGTCTCATACAAAGAGGGGAACATAGGACCCGGGGAACATAGACACGCTCCCACTAAATTGAAGCCACGTGCTTCGTTAGCATTAGCTAAAAATGGTAACGAGGCGTTAGCTAAATTGAAGACATGTGCCTCATTAGCATTGGCCATTAAGTTAGCTAAAATCGTTAGCATTTATAAGTTGGTTATCAGATCTAAAAGACGAAGAAATGCTGAATATTCTGCATTCAGGGTTTCTGCAGGTTTGAACAAGTTAAGTTTAAGACTTTAATACCTTTTTAAGACCCATTATGAATACAATTTCTGACCTATATGGAGTACACACGCACAACTAACTATGAAACATAGAAACCCTGTGCATTATTCACTTGGTACTTTTCTTACCTGTTTACATTCCTGTGAAGTTCAAAAATGTCTTTGCTCACTCGGAGCAATTCCTTGGCGATATCGATTCGATCCTCTCTAGTCAACCGTCTCTGCCGAAACAGTTTGCCGCGTAGTGTGGAAGAGGACAGACGGTCACATGTCTCTAGATTCAACCAATGAGAAGGCGCAGCGACCCAATGACGAATCGAAACCTAAACCGACGTGCGGCCGGGAAAGTTTCAATCAACCGTTGGACACTCAGGGAGTCCATCATCCTAAAATAAACACTTAAATTACTCTACACCAGCATTATACTTAGAGACACCCAAGAGTGTTTCTGGTACACCCCAAAAAATGTACTTAGTGCCTATTCAACACCAAAGTGTATAAAATCTACTCTGGTCATGAATACTCTGGGATGTTAACACTTTTGGCATTTGCTGTACACAAACGATATGCCATATGAAAGAGGCTCCAAGGAGTCCAACCGTACAAGCCTTATCGTTTTGTGAGCTTATCTCGATTAACTAGAAGTGAAAGAATAACATAATAATAATATAATAATAACACTTCCTGGTTACAGTCTACAAATCCCTCTGCAACTTTTTAGTGATCCAAAGTCACCACAGTGCCTAAAAACCATCAACGCCATTCATGTTACGTTAAAGGAAAAACCTCGGACACGAGAAGTTAATTGAGCCGTGCACTGAGCCCTCTCGGATGCCGGGCCGAAACAACTTTTGTTTCACTACGACTCCTTTCACCTGCCAATCCCTCCTTCTCCAGCAATTTTCTTTTTTATAAAATGGCTAATAAAACACTTGAGGTGGCGTTTTGAAAAGAGAAAACTTAAACTTTATTCGTACATGGGGTAACGCTTTATATTAAGGACCTTGTAATAAGCCTTTGTTAATATCTAATAAGACCTTATTATATGCTTATTAACATTCATTTGTGTTAAGACTATCATTAAGTGTTAATAGCAACATAATAAACATGTTTATTGTGAGATTATAATACTTTTATAAGCACTTATAAGAAACTTGTTAACTATTTAATGATTGCTTAATAACATTAATAATTGTCTTATGAGTTTCTTTTTAGTTGTTAATAAACGCATTACAACCCCATTTATTGATTCTTACTAACTTACCTATTATGTCATTGTTAAACCTTTACTAAGATTTCTTTATGCTTATTAAGGTTAATAAATCCTTTATTAAACTGCTTATTATGCTTTTTGCAGGTACGGGATCTAAAGCAGAAACCATGCTTATTAAGATTAATAAGTTCTTTATTATAATAATGGATTGAATTTATACAGCGCTTTTCTAGACACTCAAAGAGGCTTTTACAGTGAAGGGGGGACCTCACTAACCACCACCAGTGTGTAGCACCAACTTGGGTGATGCACGGCAGCCAATCTGCGCCAGAACACTCACCACACACCAGCTTGAGGTGGAGAGTGAGGGGATTAATGAGTCTATTATTATACAGTCCAATTATACAGGAGGATGATTAGGGGGCCAGATTGAATGAGCTTGGTTGGGCCAGGACACCGGGGAAACCCATACTCTTTGCGATAAGTGCCCTGGGATCTTTTATGACCTCAGTGAGTCAGGACCTCGGTTTTACATCTCCTCCGAAGGACGGCACCTTCCACAGCACAGTGTCCCCGTCACTGCACTGGGGCATCGGGATTGATGAGTGAAGGGGCCAGAGGGAAGAGTGCCACCTATTGGCCACCACCCGACACCACTTACAGCACCTGGTATTCCCAGGCGGTCTCCCATCCAGGTACTAACCAGGCACGACCATGCTTAGCTTCCGAGATCAGACGAGATCGGGCGTGTCCATGGTGGTAAGGCTGTATAATTAAACTGCTAATTATGCATTTTGCAGGTACGGGATCTAAAGCGGGAACCATGCTTACTAAGGTTAAAAGAGAGAGTCACAAGTTACAAGAGAGTCATCCTCGAGTTCGGAGGATCTTCCTCTTATCCATGTTTTCTGTGCTTGTTCCTGTCTTTTGTCTGTCAGTTAATGGTCTGGGGTGCTCGTGTTGACGATTCCAACATGTTCTCCAAAGTTTGTTCCTCAAACACCTCATCACGCATATGCGTGAAGCCATCATCCACTTGCATAAACAGAACTTCCGGTTTAAAATTACCTTAAAAATAAAAGCCTGACATCCAGCTCGTCAGGAGCAGTCAGGGTAAGATACCTCGCTCAGGGACAACTCGACACTCAGCTAGGAGGAGCTGGGGATCGAACTAGCAACCTTGCGGTTACCAGCCAACCCGCTCTGCCTCCTGAGCTACTGCCGCCCCTAATAAGCCTTAATAACCTTAATAAGCAGAATAAATGCTTAGTAAAGGTTTAACAATGACATAATTGGTAAATTAGTACGACTCAATAAATGGGTTTGGAATGCTTTATTAACAACTATAAGAAACTCATAAGACTATTATTGATGTTATTCAGCAATCAAATAGTTTCTTATAGGTGCTTATAAAAGTCGTATCATCTCACAATAAACATGTTTGTTATGTTATTATTAACACTTATAGTCTTATTAACACTAATTAATGTTAATAAGCATATAATAAGTGTCTAATTACCTATTAACCATTCAACTTTTCTTAAGTGAGATGTTTGAAAGTGGCTTCTTGGCAATCATGAGCAAAGTGGTTCCATATATATCTTTATTATTATTATTTGTTCGAGAGTACAACAAAGTATTGGATAGATATCGGAATCAGCCACTAGCCTAAGCTATGGTATCAGTATCGGAAGTGAAAAAGTGGTATCGGGACATCCCTAATGGTTAAATAAATAAGACGTTTCTGATTGGTATTAACTGATACTAATTATTAGGGTTGGACTTTAACATTTGTTAGTTGGAGTCAGATACTGTAGGAAGCAACACAGTTCTTTGACCGTGTGTTTGATATTATGATTTTGCGTTTTCTTATTAAACATTTAAAAGAAAGTTATCCTGTCTCGTCGCTCGCGTTACAAATGCTCCTTCTTCAGGGGACCGGTACACTATCTCCAGCTGGCAGGCTGGTCCCGCCGCTGGCTCACCTCCAACGTTATCTGGGGCCGACGGATCTGGATCTGGAGGTAACGGTTAAAGCAAAGGTTATTATTGTCCTGGGTATCGGCTTGTTTTCACAACAAATGGCCTTATTCACCTGGCGGCCATCTTGGTTCTAAGGGCTAGCTGTGTGGGGGGTTCCATCCTGGTTCTAAAGGCTAGCTGTGTGGGGGGTTCCATCCTGGTTCTAAAGGCTAGCTGTGTGGGGGGTTCCATCCTTGTTCTAAAGGCTAGCTGTGTGGGGGGTTCCATCCTGGTTCTAAAGGCTAGCTGTGTGGGGGGTTCCATCCTGGTTCTAAAGGCTAGCTGTGTTGGGGGGGTTCTAAAGGCTAGCTGTGTGGTGGGTTCCATCCTTGTTCTAAAGGCTAGCTGTGTGGGGGGTTCCATCCTGGTTCTAAAGGCTAGCTGTGTGGGGGATTCCATCCTTGTTCTAAGGGCTAGCTGTGTGGGGGTTCCATCCTTGTTCTAAAGGCTAGCTGTGTGGGGGGTTCCATCCTGGTTCTAAAGGCTAGCTGTGTGGGGGGTTCCATCCTGGTTCTAAGGGCTAGCTGTGTGGGGGGTTCCATCCTGGTTCTAAGGGCTAGCTGTGTGGGGGGTTCCATCCTTGTTCTAAAGGCTAGCAGTCTGGGGGGTTTTCTAGGTTAACTGTTTGGGGGTTCTAAAGTCTAGCTGCCTGTCCTTACCGGCGGATTTATTGATATCGGTTGAAGCTGGAGTTGGTTCTGCCCTGAGTCGGAGGTGCCGGTAGAGGATGCGGCGGTTCCCCGCGGGGGGGTCTGGATGAGGAAGCGGCCCTGGCGGCTGGTCGGGTCCGCGCTGAAGGAGGGGTTACTGTACGTCGCTTAAAAACAGAGATACACTTCAGCATCAACTCTCAGTGAACCCGTTTACGGACGTATTTAGGTAGGCTCAGCTGACTGGAGGCCATTTTAAAGGGGGATGTTTTTTTTTTATCAAACCCGGGTCACCCTGAGGCCTCACTGCCCATAAGGAGGGGTTGTTCAACAGCTGTGTAACCTGTACATAAGCATTCTGAATAGTTTAATATTTCTCTTTGAAAGCACTTGAAGATGTGACAGGGTCTGTGATATAGAATAACTCCAGAGCTCATCTCAACTTAGCTTTATCCATAATAAACAAACCCCTTTTATCTAGAACTCGTTTCGGTATGAGTAAAGAGACAGACTTCAGAGGATGCACGTACTGGGCTGGGCTACGTCTCCATAGTCATTACCTGAAGGTGCAGGGAGATGATCTCTAGATTTAGGCCAGACCACGTCTTCCTCAAGCCACTCGTTCACCAGCGACTCTCTGACGTTTCTCTTGCTGCAGAGAACGTGTGGGACAGACACATGAAAGCTATTCTACTGGATCCACAAAAAGAAGCTGGCATTTGTTAATGGTGCTGTAGGTAAGATCTGAGAGATAACTACGTGGGCGTGTGTGTGGATGATGGCTGGTTGAAGCAGCCTCACCTGGCCCAGTCAGAATGGACTCTGGAGCAGGTGAGGCTGCACACCTGTGGTGCATTACGTAATCAGTGTGCACCGGTTAAACCACCCCCACCACCACCACCACCACCACCGCCGCCACCACCACACTGCATCCTTTAAGTGGAGCCCAATAAAAGTGTGTCAGCCACCTAGGAGGTGTGTAGCATGCACAATCACAACTAGCCTGTGTCAACTTCAAACAGATGTTCTCACATTGCACATCATGGCTTTGTCATTTCTAGCAAATTACACCCAAAAGAAAAGCTTGCAACTTTATCTACAACCGATTTGATGGTAGGGGAGAAAAGCATCAGCCTACCGGTTCTGTCGTTGCTTGTTGAAGTAGATGTACCCGGACAGAGCTCCCACGGTCAGTAAGAGAACTACGAGAGTAGTTGATAAACCAGCGTAGAAGGCAACCTTGTAGATTGGAGAACTGCAGTCATCACCGAGGTACCAGGTAGAATCAACATTTGCACATCTGGAAAGGAGGTTAGGATAAGCAACGAGTAAGGTGACAGCTTCTGCTTCTGGGAAACTGCATGAGTCTTTTCAATGAGGATTCGAGGTAGGCTTTATAGACTCATACTCGTACTTTAATGCAGTATTTATTTTCTAGTTTACTCATGGTCGGCATATGGTTAACGAATTAGAGCGGGTTGGCTGGAAACCGGAAGGTTACTGGCTTTCCCGGCTCCTCCTAGTCAAGTGTCGAGGTGTCCCTGAGCCTTACCCTGACTGCTCCTGACGAGCTGGCTGTAGCCTTGCATGGCTGACTCCACCGTCGGTGTGTGAATGTGTGAATGAATGGGTGAAAGTGAGGCAGTGTTGTAAAGCGCTTTGCGTGGCCACTGGTTAGAAAAGCGCTGTACAAGTGCAGTCTCTTAACTCATTTGTCGCTACGGAAGTCTCAAATCTAAACCAGATCAAACAATTCCGTAACATTTCCAACCATCTTCTTCTACAGATGATCTGAGCTCATGGAGTTGATTTGATGCCGGAAAAAAAGAGACTTGGTGGTCGACAACATACTTCTCTCTCTGTGCACGGGTCATTTTGTAAAAAGCAGTCGACCTACTCGCAGATGGGTCCGATGCCGCTGTACACGTTGCATACGCCCTTGTTGAGGCAGTTCTTTGGGTTGCTGTGATTCTTGTCACACATCGTCACACAACTCCACCCACTGGCATTCAGGGCTTCATAGAACTCAAGAAGAGATGGGTCTGGAATGATGTCTGCACAAATATCTGAGAGGGAGGGGGAGAGGGAGAGAGAACGAGAGAACGAGAGACACAGAGAGAGAGAGAGGGAGAGGGAGAGCGAGAGCAGGAACGAGGGTGTGAGAGAGATAAAGAGAAAGACCGAGATCAAGAGAGAGAGAGACAGATAGGGAGAGCGAGAGAGAGTCAGAGACAGAGAGACAGCGAGAGAGAGAGAGGGAGGGAGACACGCACACAGACAAACATGTCATTAGTATGACGAGACAAACCAATCCAGCCCCTGTATGATGGGGTTGTGGGCAAGACGGTGTGATGCCGGTGTTCCACTCCCAGGTTCTGGGTTGTATCCCGGTAGACACGCCCTTCCTCTTGGCCTCCTTGAGTCACAGGGCTAGCCCACAGCTTCTCATAAAAGGTAGAATATGGTAAAGAGAAAGTAAGCTCTTCAACCCAGTCTGTCATGTAGGCTTTAACCTCAAGGCTACAGGGGACGGGGATGTCCGTCTCTGCAGAAGCACAAGATAGCGTCATGGTCGGCGTGTTGGGGGAAAGGAGAGGAGGGAAGAATTGAGAGCAGAGTATTTGCTTTGTTTAATTAGCACTAGAGCTAGCTTTAAATAGCACCTCTGGCATATTGTACCTTTAATAACATGCATGGGAACCTCTTGTATCACACTTGGGATCAAACATCTACTTACTCAGACCAAAATCTTCTGCTTTAACATTTGTCTGATTGGAAATGTCAAATTCAGGACAATCTGTGTCACCTGAAAGATAAGAATATTTGTATCATCTCAGGAAGTCTGGGTATGTGTGCGTATTAATTGATCGCATTGATTGAAGTACTTAAGAGGCCATTTAATGTTCATATTGAATTTTACTTTTGATCTGAAAACATTGATATGATATTCGGAACTCAGATGGCCGTTTGCGTTATAGATGTCGACCTGGGATCTTACCTTTTCTGCAGCTAGTCAGGTTAAAAACCGCCTCCTCGATTTCATCAAAATTATTTCCATATTGTGTCTCAAAGGCAGCATTATTTTGAAGCGACAGCACAATATCATGTCTTACATTCACTCTAGGAAAAAAGTTTGCAGAAAGTATAGCTCTTTTAATTATTCTACATCCACCATATCATTCATTGTCATTTAAATGTAATTTAAATCACAATGATGTAACAAATCTGCTCAAACTTTGTTCACTTATGGAATCTTATGGAATCCTATGGAATATGGAAGATGTGTTTATTTCTTATTTTGTACTATTGTGGAAAAGTAGAATCTATCACTTACCCATGACTTCTTGACCTATATCTCCTAACAAAGGAAACTGCAGAACTAAGAAAGATAAATACTTTGAGGTAGTATCACACATTTTAAAGTAGAGTATCGCTCATTTGAAGGACTGGGAGGTAAGATTTGGGAGTTGTAAAGAGAATGAGCAGAAGGGTGGAAGCCAGCAAGATTTTGAAACTAAACCAAAAAAAAGCCATCGAGAAGTGTTGCATTTCAGGCACCTGTGATTGACAGGCGAGATGGACACCGAAATGAGCCATATGTGGTCTAAAATTGAAGTTGGTCAACCCGGAATGGATCTTCTGACAGGGCATGTCAATGCCTGATTCCACCGGACGCGTTACGGCTGCGGCACGTCTTGGCCGCGGTCACCGCAGCAGATAGGTTCCACTCTAATCAATGAGACCATTTCCACCGGGCGCGGCTGCGGAACGTCTCAGCAGCGTCCCAGGAGCGGCTCGCCGTGCCGCAGCGCTATCATTCCGTAGCATTTCTATTTTTGCCGCAAGCTGTTGCTGAACCGCGTCAATTTCAACAGAGCAGATCGAGCAGGGCAGGAAGTGAAAAAGTAAAAGCGATAGAGCATCCGGTCAATTTTCAAAATGAAACACAATACTCAGCTCATGTAGCCTATCACAACTTCACATCAACATTATTACGTCATGACCGGTGGCACCAGGTCAGCAGTCAATCAATCAAAGGGTCTAAGAGGGTCGGCAACATGGACGACGAGAGACTCATTGTCGAAGTTCAGCAACATGAAGTCATTTATGCACCAAATCATCCTTTTTATAAGGGCAATGGCCAGAAGGACAAAGCGTGGCATTTAATTGCAGTCGTTTTGGGAGTGGAACTTGAGTACATTAGGTTTAGGATTATCGCGTGATCGCGTGTGAATACGGCTGGCTCGCAAGACAGCGTTGCGCTGCCGTAACGCGCCCGGTGGAAATGCAAGCAGGGCAGAGTCGCAGCCGCACCGTGCCGCAGCCGTAACGCGGCCGTAACGCGTCCGGTGGAATCCTGGTGTAAGTCAGTAAAAGCTGAAGGATGGCTAGGCCATTTCTAACAAATGACACCCAATCAACACCTAAATCTTACCTCCAGCCATTTTAACGATCGTCTACACAAATGAGTACCTTACCTCACTTTTGTAACATTCACACCTTCGAAGTTCTCTATGTTGACTTTTCTATAGTATGAAGTCATCTGTATGATAAAAAACAAATGATTAACAATAGAAACATAACACATGATCTTTGTTGAATCCAAAACACTGGCAAACAAGTAAGACCATGCCAAGCCCATTTCCTTGCAAAAGGAGGCCCTGTTTAGACTAAAATCTTCAATAAACTTGGACATTTTGGAGCGGTACACAGGCCCTGAAAAGTGGCACTACAGTTAAAACCTTAGTACAGAACACCTCTGGATATAACATATATGACGGCCGTGGCAAAAGTACATCTAAATTAAATTAAATCTACCAATAAATCTAATCTAATCTGTTCACACAACTGTTACACAGCTGGGTGCCATGGCGGCGATGATGGGGACTGCTCCTGCTCAATACTGCACCACATACCTATGCATACCCTATATACGGAGGTTAGGTTTACCCTATATAACAAGGGAAGGCCTACCCTAAACACGGCTGCAGTTCAGATAATTAGAAAGCTAGGCTACTGGTGTAAGTCCAATAATAATAATGCAAACAAATACTTAAATGCAAATAAGATATGCAGGGTACAATAATTGTTTTTAGAATTCTACCTGTGGTTTTATCCTTGCTACTTATACCAATTTCTATCATAGTTCCGTAAATATTCACAATGCACTAAGTTTTATTCTTACCTGTTGTGTAAAGATCTTCACAAAGTCTTTGTATTCTGGCGATTTGTCATCATTATATTCTGTTTCATAATCCTGGTTCACCACCACCTCAACAATCACTTTTGTCTTAACCACTTCTGTAGGAGTAAACATTTTTGCAAAGAGTACATTTGAGACTTTTAGTAAACTGTAAAGAATTCTCTCCAAAATGCTTATGAAAGGGAAATATACCTGGTTTAACATAATCTGAGAAATGCTCGCAAAGGTCTCCGCGGAATCCTGTTAGACAGATGCATTTTTCTGTACCATTGCGATATCCTCCATTCTGGCAATCTGGTGGTTTAGTTGTTGGAACCGCAGATTGAGTTGTCAATGGGACGGTAATTACTGGTCGAGCTGTTGAAGCCGTCACAGTTCCATTAGTTGAAGTCAGAACTGTGGATGCAGAAGTCAATGGTTCACCTGTTGAAGTCAGAACTGTGGATGCAGAAGTCAATGGTCCCCCTGTTGAAGTCGGAACTGTTGATGCAGAAGTCAATGGTTCATCTGTTGAAGTCAGAACTGTGAATGCGGGAGTTGATGGCTCTACTGTTGAAGTTTGAACCGTAGTTTGAGAAATCAGTGGGTCAGAAGTCACTGTTCCATCTGTTGAAGTCAGAACTGTTGATGCAGAAGTCAATGGTTCATCTGTTGGAGTCAGAACTGTGGATGCAGAGGTAAATGGTCCTTCTGTTGAAGTCAGAACTGTAGATGCAGAAGTCGATGCTCCAACTGTTGAAGCCAGAACTGTAGATGCGGAAGTCAATGGCTCTGCTGTTGAAGTTTGAACCGTAGTTTGAGAAATCAGTGGGTCAGAAGTCATTGTTCCATCTGTTGAAGCCAGAACTGTGGATGCAGAAGTCAATGGTCCATCTGTTGAAGTCACAACTGTGGATGCAGAAGTCAATTGTCCAACTGTTGAAGGCAGAACTGTGAATGCAGAAGTCACTGTTCCATCTGTTGAAGTCGGAACTGTTGATGCAGAAGTCGATGCTCCAACTGTTGAAGCCAGAACTGTGGATACGGGAGACGATGGCTCTGCTGTTGAAGTTTGAACAGTGGATGCAGAAGTCAACGGTCGATCTGTTGAAGTCAGAAGTGTGGATGCAGAAGTCGAAGGCTCTACTGGTGAGGTTTGAACTGCAGTTTGAGAGGTCAGTGGGTCAGAAGTCAATGTTCCATCTGTTGAAATCAGAACTGTGGATGCAGAAGTCAATGGTCCATCTGTTGAAGTCATAACTGTGGATGCAGAAGTCAATCCTCCATCCGTTGAAGTCAGAACTGTTGATGCAGAAGTTGATTGCTCTGCTGTTGAAGTTTGAACCGTAGTTTGAGAAGTCAATGGGTCAGAAGTCATTGTTCCATCTGTTGAGGTCAGAACTGTGGATACAGAAGTCGATGGTTGATCTGTTGAAGTCAGAACTGTTGATGCAGAAGTCGATGGCTCCGCTGTTGAAGTCAGAACAGTGACTGCAGAAGTCGATTGTTCTGATGTTGAAGATTGAACAGTAGTTTGAGGAGTCAGTGGGTCAGAAGTCATTGTTCCATCTGTTGAAGTCAAAACTGTGGATGCAGAAGTCAATGGTCCATCAGTTGAAATCAGAACTGTGGATGCAGAAGTCGAAAGTCCATCTGTTGGAGCCAGAACTGTGGATGCGGGAGTCGATGGCTCTGCTGTTGAAGTTTGAACAGTGGATGCGGTAGTCAACGGTCGATCTGTTGTACTCAGAAGTGTGGATGCAGAAGTCGATGGCTCTACTGGTGAGGTTTGTACTGTAGTTTGAGAGGTCAGTGGGTCAGAAGTCAATGTTCCATCTGTTGAAATCAGAACTGTGGATGCAGAAGTCAATGGTCCATCTGTTGAAGTCTTAACTGTGGATGCAGAAGTCAATCCTCCATCCGTTGAAGTCAGAACTGTTGATGCAGAAGTTGATTGCTCTGCTGTTGAAGTTTGAACCGTAGTTTGAGCAGTCAATGGGTCAGAAGTCATTGTTCCATCTGTTGAGGTCAGAACTGTGGATACAGAAGTCGATGGTTGATTTGTTGAAGTCAGAACTGTTGATGCAGAAGTCGATGGCTCCGCTGTTGAAGTCAGAACAGTGACTGCAGAAGTCGATTGTTCTGATGTTGAAGATTGAACAGTAGTTTGAGGAGTCAGTGGGTCAGAAGTCACATTTTCATTTGCTGAAGTCAGAACTGTGGATGCAGAAGTCAATGGTCCATCTGTTGGAGTCAGAACTGTGGATGAAGAAGTCGATGGCTCTGCTGTTGATGTTTGAACCGTAGTTTGAGAAATCAGTGGGTCAGAAGTCACATTTGCATTTGTTGAAGTCTGAACTGTGGATGCAGAAGTCAATGGTCCAACTGTTGTCGTCAGAATTGTGGACGCAGAAGTCAATGGTCCATCTGTTGAAGTCAGAACTGTGGATGCGGGAGTCGATGGCTCTGCTGTTGAAGTTTGAACAGTGGATGCGGTAGTCAACGGTCGATCTGTTGTACTTAGAAGTGTGGATGCAGAAGTCGATGGCACTACTGGTGAGGTTTGTACTGTAGTTTGAGAGGTCAGTGGGTCAGTAGTCAATGGTCCATCTGTTGAAGTCATAACTGTGGATGCAGAAGTCAATCCTCCATCCGTTGAAGTCAGAACTGTTGATGCAGAAGTTGATTGCTCTGCTGTTGAAGTTTGAACCGTAGTTTGAGAAGTCAATGGGTCAGAAGTCATTGTTCCATCTGTTGAGGTCAGAACTGTGGATACAGAAGTCGATGGTTGATTTGTTGAAGTCAGAACTGTTGATGCAGAAGTCGATGGCTCCGCTGTTGAAGTCAGAACAGTGACTGCAGATGTCGATTGTTCTGATGTTGAAGATTGAACAGTAGTTTGAGGAGTCAGTGGGTCAGAAGTCACATTTTCATTTGCTGAAGTCAGAACTGTGGATGCAGAAGTCAATGGTCCATTTGTTGGAGTCAGAACTGTGGATGAAGAAGTCGATGGCTCTGCTGTTGATGTTTGAACCGTAGTTTGAGAAATCAGTGGGTCAGAAGTCACATTTGCATTTGATGAAGTCTGAACTGTGGATGCAGAAGTCAATGGTCCAACTGTTGTCGTCAGAATTGTGGACGCAGAAGTCAATGGTCCATCTGTTGAAGTCAGAACTGTGGATGCGGGAGTCGATGGCTCTGCTGTTGAAGTTTGAACAGTGGATGCGGTAGTCAACGGTCGATCTGTTGTACTCAGAAGTGTGGATGCAGACGTCGATGGCTCTACTGGTGAGGTTTGTACTGTAGTTTGAGGGGTCAGTGGGTCAGAAGTCAATGTTCCATCTGTTGAAATCAGAACTGTGGATGCAGAAGTCAATGGTCCATCTGTTGAAGTCATAACTGTGGATGCAGAAGTCAATCCTCCATCCGTTGAAGTCAGAACTGTTGATGCAGAAGTTGATTGCTCTGCTGTTGAAGTTTGAACCGTAGTTTGAGAAGTCAATGGGTCAGAAGTCATTGTTCCATCTGTTGAGGTCAGAACTGTGGATACAGAAGTCGATGGTTGATTTGTTGAAGTCAGAACTGTTGATGCAGAAGTCGATGGCTCCGCTGTTGAAGTCAGAACAGTGACTGCAGATGTCGATTGTTCTGATGTTGAAGATTGAACAGTAGTTTGAGGAGTCAGTGGGTCAGAAGTCACAATTTCATTTGCTGAAGTCAGAACTGTGGATGCAGAAGTCAATCCTCCAACTGTTGAAGTCAGAACTGTTGATGCAGAAGTTGATTGCTCTGCTGTTGAAGTTTGAACCGTAGTTTGAGAAGTCAATGGGTCAGAAGTCATTGTTCCATCTGTTGAGGTCAGAACTGTGGATGCAAAAGTCAATGGTTGATCTGTTGAAGTCAGAACTGTTGATGCAGAAGTCGATGGCTCCGCTGTTGAAGTCAGAACAGTGACTGCAGAAGTCGATTGTTCTGATGTTGAAGATTGAACAGTAGTTTGAGAAGTCAGTGGGTCAGAAGTCATTGTTCCATCTGTTGAAGCCAGAACTGTGGATGCGGGAGTCGATGGCTCTGCTGTTGAAGTTTGAACAGTGGATGCGGTAGTCAACGGTCGATCTGTTGAACTCAGAAGTGTGGATGCAGAAGTCGATGGCTCTACTGGTGAGGTTTGTACTGTAGTTTGAGAGGTCAGTGGGTCAGAAGTCAATGTTCCATCTGTTGAAATCAGAACTGTGGATGCAGAAGTCAATGGTCCATCTGTTGAAGTCATAACTGTGGATGCAGAAGTCAATCCTCCATCCGTTGAAGTCAGAACTGTTGATGCAGAAGTTGAGTGCTCTGCTGTTGAAGTTTGAACCGTAGTTTGAGAAGTCAAGGGGTCAGGAGTCATTGTTCCATCTATTGAGGTCAGAACTGTGGATGCAGAAGTCAATGGTTGATCTGTTGAAGTCAGAACTGTTGATGCAGAAGTCGATGGCTCCGCTGTTGAAGTCAGAACAGTGACTGCAGAAGTCGATTGTTCTGATGTTGAAGATTGAACAGTAGTTTGAGAAGTCAGTGGGTCAGAAGTCATTGTTCCATCTGTTGAAGCCAGAACTGTGGATGCGGGAGTCGATGGCTCTGCTGTTGAAGTTTGAACAGTGGATGCGGTAGTCAACGGTCGATCTGTTGAACTCAGAAGTGTGGATGCAGAAGTCGATTGCTCTACTGGTGAGGTTTGTACTGTAGTTTGAGAGGTCAGTGGGTCAGAAGTCAATGTTCCATCTGTTGAAATCAGAACTGTGGATGCAGAAGTCAATGGTCCATCTGTTGAAGTCATAACTGTGGATGCAGAAGTCAATCCTCCATCCGTTGAAGTCAGAACTGTTGATGCAGAAGTTGATTGCTCTTTTGTTGAAGTGTGAACCGTAATTTGAGAAGTCAATGGGTCAGAAGTCATTGTTCCATCTGTTGAGGTCAGAACTGTGGATACAGAAGTCGATGGTTGATCTAATGAAGTCAGAACTGTTGATGCAGAAGTCGATGGCTCCGCTGTTGTATTCAGAACAGTGACTGCAGAAGTCGATTGTTCTGATGTTGAAGATTGAACAGTAGTTTGAGGAGTCAGTGGGTCAGAAGTCATTGTTCCATCTGTTGAAGTCAAAACTGTGGATGCAGAAGTCAATGGTCCATCTGTTGAAATCAGAACTGTGGATGCAGAAGTCGAAAGTCCATCTGTTGTAGCCAGAACTGTGGATGCGGGAGTCGATGGCTCTGCTGTTGAAGTTTGAACATTGGATGCGGTAGTCAACGGTCGATCTGTTGTACTCAGAAGTGTGGATGCAGAAGTCGATGGCTCTACTGGTGAGGTTTGTACTGTAGTTTGAGAGGTCAGTGGGTCAGAAGTCAATGGTCCATCTGTTGAAGTCATAACTGTGGATGCAGAAGTCAATCCTCCATCCGTTGAAGTCAGAACTGTTGATGCAGAAGTTGATTGCTCTGCTGTTGAAGTTTGAACCGTAGTTTGAGAAGTCAATGGGTCAGAAGTCATTGTTCCATCTGTTGAGGTCAGAACTGTGGATACAGAAGTCGATGGTTGATTTGTTGAAGTCAGAACTGTTGATGCAGAAGTCGATGGCTCCGCTGTTGAAGTCAGAACAGTGACTGCAGACGTCGATTGTTCTGATGTTGAAGATTGAACAGTAGTTTGAGGAGTCAGTGGGTCAGAAGTCACATTTTCATTTGCTGAAGTCAGAACTGTGGATGCAGAAGTCAATGGTGCATTTGTTGGAGTCAGAACTGTGGATGAAGAAGTCGATGGCTCTGCTGTTGATGTTTGAACCGTAGTTTGAGAAATCAGTGGGTCAGAAGTCACATTTGCATCTGTTGAAGTCTGAACTGTGGATGCAGAAGTCAATGGTCCAACTGTTGTCGTCAGAATTGTGGACGCAGAAGTCAATGGTCCATCTGTTGAAGTCAGAACTGTGGATGCGGGAGTCGATGGCTCTGCTGTTGAAGTTTGAACAGTGGATGCGGTAGTCAACGGTCGATCTGTTGTACTCAGAAGTGTGGATGCAGACGTCGATGGCTCTACTGGTGAGGTTTGTACTGTAGTTTGAGGGGTCAGTGGGTCAGAAGTCAATGTTCCATCTGTTGAAATCAGAACTGTGAATGCAGAAGTCAATGGTCCATCTGTTGAAGTCATAACTGTGGATGCAGAAGTCAATCCTCCATCCGTTGAAGTCAGAGCTGTTGATGCAGAAGTTGATTGCTCTGCTGTTGAAGTTTGAACCGTAGTTTGAGAAGTCAATGGGTCAGAAGTCATTGTTCCATCTGTTGAGGTCAGAACTGTGGATACAGAAGTCGATGGTTGATTTGTTGAAGTCAGAACTGTTGATGCAGAAGTCGATGGCTCCGCTGTTGGAGTCAGAACAGTGACTGCAGATGTCGATTGTTCTGATGTTGAAGATTGAACAGTAGTTTGAGGAGTCAGTGGGTCAGAAGTCACAATTTCATTTGCTGAAGTCAGAACTGTGGATGCAGAAGTCAATCCTCCAACTGTTGAAGTCAGAACTGTTGATGCAGAAGTTGATTGCTCTGCTGTTGAAGTTTGAACCGTAGTTTGAGAAGTCAACGGGTCAGAAGTCATTGTTCCATCTGTTGAGTACAGAACTGTGGATGCAGAAGTCAATGGTTGATCTGTTGAAGTCAGAACTGTTGATGCAGAAGTCGATGGCTCCGCTGTCGAAGTCAGAACAGTGACTGCAGAAGTCGATTGTTCTGATGTTGAAGATTGAACAGTAGTTTGAGAAGTCAGTGGGTCAGAAGTCATTGTTCCATCTGTTGAAGCCAGAACTGTGGATGCGGGAGTCGATGGCTCTGCTGTTGAAGTTTGAACAGTGGATGCGGTAGTCAACGGTCGATCTGTTGAACTCAGAAGTGTGGATGCAGAAGTCGATGGCTCTACTGGTGAGGTTTGTACTGTAGTTTGAGAGGTCAGTGGGTCAGAAGTCAATGTTCCATCTGTTGAAATCAGAACTGTGGATGCAGAAGTCAATGGTCCATCTGTTGAAGTCATAACTGTGGATGCAGAAGTCAATCCTCCATCCGTTGAAGTCAGAACTGTTGATGCAGAAGTTGATTGCTCTGCTGTTGAAGTTTGAACCGTAGTTTGAGAAGTCAATGGGTCAGAAGTCATTGTTCCATCTGTTGAGGTCAGAACTGTGGATACAGAAGTCGATGGTTGATTTGTTGAAGTCAGAACTGTTGATGCAGAAGTCGATGGCTCCGCTGTTGAAGTCAGAACAGTGACTGCAGATGTCGATTGTTCTGATGTTGAAGATTGAACAGTAGTTTGAGGAGTCAGTGGGTCAGAAGTCACATTTTCATTTGCTGAAGTCAGAACTGTGGATGCAGAAGTCAATGGTCCATTTGTTGGAGTCAGAACTGTGGATGAAGAAGTCGATGGCTCTGCTGTTGATGTTTGAACCGTAGTTTGAGAAATCAGTGGGTCAGAAGTCACATTTGCATTTGATGAAGTCTGAACTGTGGATGCAGAAGTCAATGGTCCAACTGTTGTCGTCAGAATTGTGGACGCAGAAGTCAATGGTCCATCTGTTGAAGTCAGAACTGTGGATGCGGGAGTCGATGGCTCTGCTGTTGAAGTTTGAACAGTGGATGCGGTAGTCAACGGTCGATCTGTTGTACTCAGAAGTGTGGATGCAGACGTCGATGGCTCTACTGGTGAGGTTTGTACTGTAGTTTGAGGGGTCAGTGGGTCAGAAGTCAATGTTCCATCTGTTGAAATCAGAACTGTGGATGCAGAAGTCAATGGTCCATCTGTTGAAGTCATAACTGTGGATGCAGAAGTCAATCCTCCATCCGTTGAAGTCAGAACTGTTGATGCAGAAGTTGATTGCTCTGCTGTTGAAGTTTGAACCGTAGTTTGAGAAGTCAATGGGTCAGAAGTCATTGTTCCATCTGTTGAGGTCAGAACTGTGGATACAGAAGTCGATGGTTGATTTGTTGAAGTCAGAACTGTTGATGCAGAAGTCGATGGCTCCGCTGTTGAAGTCAGAACAGTGACTGCAGATGTCGATTGTTCTGATGTTGAAGATTGAACAGTAGTTTGAGGAGTCAGTGGGTCAGAAGTCACAATTTCATTTGCTGAAGTCAGAACTGTGGATGCAGAAGTCAATCCTCCAACTGTTGAAGTCAGAACTGTTGATGCAGAAGTTGATTGCTCTGCTGTTGAAGTTTGAACCGTAGTTTGAGAAGTCAATGGGTCAGAAGTCATTGTTCCATCTGTTGAGGTCAGAACTGTGGATGCAGAAGTCAATGGTTGATCTGTTGAAGTCAGAACTGTTGATGCAGAAGTCGATGGCTCCGCTGTTGAAGTCAGAACAGTGACTGCAGAAGTCGATTGTTCTGATGTTGAAGATTGAACAGTAGTTTGAGAAGTCAGTGGGTCAGAAGTCATTGTTCCATCTGTTGAAGCCAGAACTGTGGATGCGGGAGTCGATGGCTCTGCTGTTGAAGTTTGAACAGTGGATGCGGTAGTCAACGGTCGATCTGTTGAACTCAGAAGTGTGGATGCAGAAGTCGATGGCTCTACTGGTGAGGTTTGTACTGTAGTTTGAGAGGTCAGTGGGTCAGAAGTCAATGTTCCATCTGTTGAAATCAGAACTGTGGATGCAGAAGTCAATGGTCCATCTGTTGAAGTCATAACTGTGGATGCAGAAGTCAATCCTCCATCCGTTGAAGTCAGAACTGTTGATGCAGAAGTTGAGTGCTCTGCTGTTGAAGTTTGAACCGTAGTTTGAGAAGTCAAGGGGTCAGAAGTCATTGTTCCATCTATTGAGGTCAGAACTGTGGATGCAGAAGTCAATGGTTGATCTGTTGAAGTCAGAACTGTTGATGCAGAAGTCGATGGCTCCGCTGTTGAAGTCAGAACAGTGACTGCAGAAGTCGATTGTTCTGATGTTGAAGATTGAACAGTAGTTTGAGAAGTCAGTGGGTCAGAAGTCATTGTTCCATCTGTTGAAGCCAGAACTGTGGATGCGGGAGTCGATGGCTCTGCTGTTGAAGTTTGAACAGTGGATGCGGTAGTCAACGGTCGATCTGTTGAACTCAGAAGTGTGGATGCAGAAGTCGATTGCTCTACTGGTGAGGTTTGTACTGTAGTTTGAGAGGTCAGTGGGTCAGTAGTCAATGGTCCATCTGTTGAAGTCATAACTGTGGATGCAGAAGTCAATCCTCCATCCGTTGAAGTCAGAACTGTTGATGCAGAAGTTGATTGCTCTGCTGTTGAAGTTTGAACCGTAGTTTGAGAAGTCAATGGGTCAGAAGTCATTGTTCCATCTGTTGAGGTCAGAACTGTGGATACAGAAGTCGATGGTTGATTTGTTGAAGTCAGAACTGTTGATGCAGAAGTCGATGGCTCCGCTGTTGAAGTCAGAACAGTGACTGCAGATGTCGATTGTTCTGATGTTGAAGATTGAACAGTAGTTTGAGGAGTCAGTGGGTCAGAAGTCACATTTTCATTTGCTGAAGTCAGAACTGTGGATGCAGAAGTCAATGGTCCATTTGTTGGAGTCAGAACTGTGGATGAAGAAGTCGATGGCTCTGCTGTTGATGTTTGAACCGTAGTTTGAGAAATCAGTGGGTCAGAAGTCACATTTGCATTTGATGAAGTCTGAACTGTGGATGCAGAAGTCAATGGTCCAACTGTTGTCGTCAGAATTGTGGACGCAGAAGTCAATGGTCCATCTGTTGAAGTCAGAACTGTGGATGCGGGAGTCGATGGCTCTGCTGTTGAAGTTTGAACAGTGGATGCGGTAGTCAACGGTCGATCTGTTGTACTCAGAAGTGTGGATGCAGACGTCGATGGCTCTACTGGTGAGGTTTGTACTGTAGTTTGAGGGGTCAGTGGGTCAGAAGTCAATGTTCCATCTGTTGAAATCAGAACTGTGGATGCAGAAGTCAATGGTCCATCTGTTGAAGTCATAACTGTGGATGCAGAAGTCAATCCTCCATCCGTTGAAGTCAGAACTGTTGATGCAGAAGTTGATTGCTCTGCTGTTGAAGTTTGAACCGTAGTTTGAGAAGTCAATGGGTCAGAAGTCATTGTTCCATCTGTTGAGGTCAGAACTGTGGATACAGAAGTCGATGGTTGATTTGTTGAAGTCAGAACTGTTGATGCAGAAGTCGATGGCTCCGCTGTTGAAGTCAGAACAGTGACTGCAGATGTCGATTGTTCTGATGTTGAAGATTGAACAGTAGTTTGAGGAGTCAGTGGGTCAGAAGTCACAATTTCATTTGCTGAAGTCAGAACTGTGGATGCAGAAGTCAATCCTCCAACTGTTGAAGTCAGAACTGTTGATGCAGAAGTTGATTGCTCTGCTGTTGAAGTTTGAACCGTAGTTTGAGAAGTCAATGGGTCAGAAGTCATTGTTCCATCTGTTGAGGTCAGAACTGTGGATGCAAAAGTCAATGGTTGATCTGTTGAAGTCAGAACTGTTGATGCAGAAGTCGATGGCTCCGCTGTTGAAGTCAGAACAGTGACTGCAGAAGTCGATTGTTCTGATGTTGAAGATTGAACAGTAGTTTGAGAAGTCAGTGGGTCAGAAGTCATTGTTCCATCTGTTGAAGCCAGAACTGTGGATGCGGGAGTCGATGGCTCTGCTGTTGAAGTTTGAACAGTGGATGCGGTAGTCAACGGTCGATCTGTTGAACTCAGAAGTGTGGATGCAGAAGTCGATGGCTCTACTGGTGAGGTTTGTACTGTAGTTTGAGAGGTCAGTGGGTCAGAAGTCAATGTTCCATCTGTTGAAATCAGAACTGTGGATGCAGAAGTCAATGGTCCATCTGTTGAAGTCATAACTGTGGATGCAGAAGTCAATCCTCCATCCGTTGAAGTCAGAACTGTTGATGCAGAAGTTGAGTGCTCTGCTGTTGAAGTTTGAACCGTAGTTTGAGAAGTCAAGGGGTCAGGAGTCATTGTTCCATCTATTGAGGTCAGAACTGTGGATGCAGAAGTCAATGGTTGATCTGTTGAAGTCAGAACTGTTGATGCAGAAGTCGATGGCTCCGCTGTTGAAGTCAGAACAGTGACTGCAGAAGTCGATTGTTCTGATGTTGAAGATTGAACAGTAGTTTGAGAAGTCAGTGGGTCAGAAGTCATTGTTCCATCTGTTGAAGCCAGAACTGTGGATGCGGGAGTCGATGGCTCTGCTGTTGAAGTTTGAACAGTGGATGCGGTAGTCAACGGTCGATCTGTTGAACTCAGAAGTGTGGATGCAGAAGTCGATTGCTCTACTGGTGAGGTTTGTACTGTAGTTTGAGAGGTCAGTGGGTCAGAAGTCAATGTTCCATCTGTTGAAATCAGAACTGTGGATGCAGAAGTCAATGGTCCATCTGTTGAAGTCATAACTGTGGATGCAGAAGTCAATCCTCCATCCGTTGAAGTCAGAACTGTTGATGCAGAAGTTGATTGCTCTTTTGTTGAAGTGTGAACCGTAATTTGAGAAGTCAATGGGTCAGAAGTCATTGTTCCATCTGTTGAGGTCAGAACTGTGGATACAGAAGTCGATGGTTGATCTAATGAAGTCAGAACTGTTGATGCAGAAGTCGATGGCTCCGCTGTTGTATTCAGAACAGTGACTGCAGAAGTCGATTGTTCTGATGTTGAAGATTGAACAGTAGTTTGAGGAGTCAGTGGGTCAGAAGTCATTGTTCCATCTGTTGAAGTCAAAACTGTGGATGCAGAAGTCAATGGTCCATCTGTTGAAATCAGAACTGTGGATGCAGAAGTCGAAAGTCCATCTGTTGTAGCCAGAACTGTGGATGCGGGAGTCGATGGCTCTGCTGTTGAAGTTTGAACATTGGATGCGGTAGTCAACGGTCGATCTGTTGTACTCAGAAGTGTGGATGCAGAAGTCGATGGCTCTACTGGTGAGGTTTGTACTGTAGTTTGAGAGGTCAGTGGGTCAGAAGTCAATGGTCCATCTGTTGAAGTCATAACTGTGGATGCAGAAGTCAATCCTCCATCCGTTGAAGTCAGAACTGTTGATGCAGAAGTTGATTGCTCTGCTGTTGAAGTTTGAACCGTAGTTTGAGAAGTCAATGGGTCAGAAGTCATTGTTCCATCTGTTGAGGTCAGAACTGTGGATACAGAAGTCGATGGTTGATTTGTTGAAGTCAGAACTGTTGATGCAGAAGTCGATGGCTCCGCTGTTGAAGTCAGAACAGTGACTGCAGACGTCGATTGTTCTGATGTTGAAGATTGAACAGTAGTTTGAGGAGTCAGTGGGTCAGAAGTCACATTTTCATTTGCTGAAGTCAGAACTGTGGATGCAGAAGTCAATGGTGCATTTGTTGGAGTCAGAACTGTGGATGAAGAAGTCGATGGCTCTGCTGTTGATGTTTGAACCGTAGTTTGAGAAATCAGTGGGTCAGAAGTCACATTTGCATCTGTTGAAGTCTGAACTGTGGATGCAGAAGTCAATGGTCCAACTGTTGTCGTCAGAATTGTGGACGCAGAAGTCAATGGTCCATCTGTTGAAGTCAGAACTGTGGATGCGGGAGTCGATGGCTCTGCTGTTGAAGTTTGAACAGTGGATGCGGTAGTCAACGGTCGATCTGTTGTACTCAGAAGTGTGGATGCAGACGTCGATGGCTCTACTGGTGAGGTTTGTACTGTAGTTTGAGGGGTCAGTGGGTCAGAAGTCAATGTTCCATCTGTTGAAATCAGAACTGTGAATGCAGAAGTCAATGGTCCATCTGTTGAAGTCATAACTGTGGATGCAGAAGTCAATCCTCCATCCGTTGAAGTCAGAGCTGTTGATGCAGAAGTTGATTGCTCTGCTGTTGAAGTTTGAACCGTAGTTTGAGAAGTCAATGGGTCAGAAGTCATTGTTCCATCTGTTGAGGTCAGAACTGTGGATACAGAAGTCGATGGTTGATTTGTTGAAGTCAGAACTGTTGATGCAGAAGTCGATGGCTCCGCTGTTGGAGTCAGAACAGTGACTGCAGATGTCGATTGTTCTGATGTTGAAGATTGAACAGTAGTTTGAGGAGTCAGTGGGTCAGAAGTCACAATTTCATTTGCTGAAGTCAGAACTGTGGATGCAGAAGTCAATCCTCCAACTGTTGAAGTCAGAACTGTTGATGCAGAAGTTGATTGCTCTGCTGTTGAAGTTTGAACCGTAGTTTGAGAAGTCAACGGGTCAGAAGTCATTGTTCCATCTGTTGAGTACAGAACTGTGGATGCAGAAGTCAATGGTTGATCTGTTGAAGTCAGAACTGTTGATGCAGAAGTCGATGGCTCCGCTGTCGAAGTCAGAACAGTGACTGCAGAAGTCGATTGTTCTGATGTTGAAGATTGAACAGTAGTTTGAGAAGTCAGTGGGTCAGAAGTCATTGTTCCATCTGTTGAAGCCAGAACTGTGGATGCGGGAGTCGATGGCTCTGCTGTTGAAGTTTGAACAGTGGATGCGGTAGTCAACGGTCGATCTGTTGAACTCAGAAGTGTGGATGCAGAAGTCGATGGCTCTACTGGTGAGGTTTGTACTGTAGTTTGAGAGGTCAGTGGGTCAGAAGTCAATGTTCCATCTGTTGAAATCAGAACTGTGGATGCAGAAGTCAATGGTCCATCTGTTGAAGTCATAACTGTGGATGCAGAAGTCAATCCTCCATCCGTTGAAGTCAGAACTGTTGATGCAGAAGTTGATTGCTCTGCTGTTGAAGTTTGAACCGTAGTTTGAGAAGTCAATGGGTCAGAAGTCATTGTTCCATCTGTTGAGGTCAGAACTGTGGATACAGAAGTCGATGGTTGATTTGTTGAAGTCAGAACTGTTGATGCAGAAGTCGATGGCTCCGCTGTTGAAGTCAGAACAGTGACTGCAGATGTCGATTGTTCTGATGTTGAAGATTGAACAGTAGTTTGAGGAGTCAGTGGGTCAGAAGTCACATTTTCATTTGCTGAAGTCAGAACTGTGGATGCAGAAGTCAATGGTCCATTTGTTGGAGTCAGAACTGTGGATGAAGAAGTCGATGGCTCTGCTGTTGATGTTTGAACCGTAGTTTGAGAAATCAGTGGGTCAGAAGTCACATTTGCATTTGATGAAGTCTGAACTGTGGATGCAGAAGTCAATGGTCCAACTGTTGTCGTCAGAATTGTGGACGCAGAAGTCAATGGTCCATCTGTTGAAGTCAGAACTGTGGATGCGGGAGTCGATGGCTCTGCTGTTGAAGTTTGAACAGTGGATGCGGTAGTCAACGGTCGATCTGTTGTACTCAGAAGTGTGGATGCAGACGTCGATGGCTCTACTGGTGAGGTTTGTACTGTAGTTTGAGGGGTCAGTGGGTCAGAAGTCAATGTTCCATCTGTTGAAATCAGAACTGTGGATGCAGAAGTCAATGGTCCATCTGTTGAAGTCATAACTGTGGATGCAGAAGTCAATCCTCCATCCGTTGAAGTCAGAACTGTTGATGCAGAAGTTGATTGCTCTGCTGTTGAAGTTTGAACCGTAGTTTGAGAAGTCAATGGGTCAGAAGTCATTGTTCCATCTGTTGAGGTCAGAACTGTGGATACAGAAGTCGATGGTTGATTTGTTGAAGTCAGAACTGTTGATGCAGAAGTCGATGGCTCCGCTGTTGAAGTCAGAACAGTGACTGCAGATGTCGATTGTTCTGATGTTGAAGATTGAACAGTAGTTTGAGGAGTCAGTGGGTCAGAAGTCACAATTTCATTTGCTGAAGTCAGAACTGTGGATGCAGAAGTCAATCCTCCAACTGTTGAAGTCAGAACTGTTGATGCAGAAGTTGATTGCTCTGCTGTTGAAGTTTGAACCGTAGTTTGAGAAGTCAATGGGTCAGAAGTCATTGTTCCATCTGTTGAGGTCAGAACTGTGGATGCAGAAGTCAATGGTTGATCTGTTGAAGTCAGAACTGTTGATGCAGAAGTCGATGGCTCCGCTGTTGAAGTCAGAACAGTGACTGCAGAAGTCGATTGTTCTGATGTTGAAGATTGAACAGTAGTTTGAGAAGTCAGTGGGTCAGAAGTCATTGTTCCATCTGTTGAAGCCAGAACTGTGGATGCGGGAGTCGATGGCTCTGCTGTTGAAGTTTGAACAGTGGATGCGGTAGTCAACGGTCGATCTGTTGAACTCAGAAGTGTGGATGCAGAAGTCGATGGCTCTACTGGTGAGGTTTGTACTGTAGTTTGAGAGGTCAGTGGGTCAGAAGTCAATGTTCCATCTGTTGAAATCAGAACTGTGGATGCAGAAGTCAATGGTCCATCTGTTGAAGTCATAACTGTGGATGCAGAAGTCAATCCTCCATCCGTTGAAGTCAGAACTGTTGATGCAGAAGTTGAGTGCTCTGCTGTTGAAGTTTGAACCGTAGTTTGAGAAGTCAAGGGGTCAGAAGTCATTGTTCCATCTATTGAGGTCAGAACTGTGGATGCAGAAGTCAATGGTTGATCTGTTGAAGTCAGAACTGTTGATGCAGAAGTCGATGGCTCCGCTGTTGAAGTCAGAACAGTGACTGCAGAAGTCGATTGTTCTGATGTTGAAGATTGAACAGTAGTTTGAGAAGTCAGTGGGTCAGAAGTCATTGTTCCATCTGTTGAAGCCAGAACTGTGGATGCGGGAGTCGATGGCTCTGCTGTTGAAGTTTGAACAGTGGATGCGGTAGTCAACGGTCGATCTGTTGAACTCAGAAGTGTGGATGCAGAAGTCGATTGCTCTACTGGTGAGGTTTGTACTGTAGTTTGAGAGGTCAGTGGGTCAGAAGTCAATGTTCCATCTGTTGAAATCAGAACTGTGGATGCAGAAGTCAATGGTCCATCTGTTGAAGTCATAACTGTGGATGCAGAAGTCAATCCTCCATCCGTTGAAGTCAGAACTGTTGATGCAGAAGTTGATTGCTCTTTTGTTGAAGTGTGAACCGTAGTTTGAGAAGTCAATGGGTCAGAAGTCATTGTTCCATCTGTTGAGGTCAGAACTGTGGATACAGAAGTCGATGGTTGATCTAATGAAGTCAGAACTGTTGATGCAGAAGTCGATGGCTCCGCTGTTGTATTCAGAACAGTGACTGCAGAAGTCGATTGTTCTGATGTTGAAGATTGAACAGTAGTTTGAGGAGTCAGTGGGTCAGAAGTCATTGTTCCATCTGTTGAAGTCAAAACTGTGGATGCAGAAGTCAATGGTCCATCTGTTGAAATCAGAACTGTGGATGCAGAAGTCGAAAGTCCATCTGTTGTAGCCAGAACTGTGGATGCGGGAGTCGATGGCTCTGCTGTTGAAGTTTGAACATTGGATGCGGTAGTCAACGGTCGATCTGTTGTACTCAGAAGTGTGGATGCAGAAGTCGATGGCTCTACTGGTGAGGTTTGTACTGTAGTTTGAGAGGTCAGTGGGTCAGAAGTCAATGGTCCATCTGTTGAAGTCATAACTGTGGATGCAGAAGTCAATCCTCCATCCGTTGAAGTCAGAACTGTTGATGCAGAAGTTGATTGCTCTGCTGTTGAAGTTTGAACCGTAGTTTGAGAAGTCAATGGGTCAGAAGTCATTGTTCCATCTGTTGAGGTCAGAACTGTGGATACAGAAGTCGATGGTTGATTTGTTGAAGTCAGAACTGTTGATGCAGAAGTCGATGGCTCCGCTGTTGAAGTCAGAACAGTGACTGCAGACGTCGATTGTTCTGATGTTGAAGATTGAACAGTAGTTTGAGGAGTCAGTGGGTCAGAAGTCACATTTTCATTTGCTGAAGTCAGAACTGTGGATGCAGAAGTCAATGGTGCATTTGTTGGAGTCAGAACTGTGGATGAAGAAGTCGATGGCTCTGCTGTTGATGTTTGAACCGTAGTTTGAGAAATCAGTGGGTCAGAAGTCACATTTGCATCTGTTGAAGTCTGAACTGTGGATGCAGAAGTCAATGGTCCAACTGTTGTCGTCAGAATTGTGGACGCAGAAGTCAATGGTCCATCTGTTGAAGTCAGAACTGTGGATGCGGGAGTCGATGGCTCTGCTGTTGAAGTTTGAACAGTGGATGCGGTAGTCAACGGTCGATCTGTTGTACTCAGAAGTGTGGATGCAGACGTCGATGGCTCTACTGGTGAGGTTTGTACTGTAGTTTGAGGGGTCAGTGGGTCAGAAGTCAATGTTCCATCTGTTGAAATCAGAACTGTGGATGCAGAAGTCAATGGTCCATCTGTTGAAGTCATAACTGTGGATGCAGAAGTCAATCCTCCATCCGTTGAAGTCAGAGCTGTTGATGCAGAAGTTGATTGCTCTGCTGTTGAAGTTTGAACCGTAGTTTGAGAAGTCAATGGGTCAGAAGTCATTGTTCCATCTGTTGAGGTCAGAACTGTGGATACAGAAGTCGATGGTTGATTTGTTGAAGTCAGAACTGTTGATGCAGAAGTCGATGGCTCCGCTGTTGGAGTCAGAACAGTGACTGCAGATGTCGATTGTTCTGATGTTGAAGATTGAACAGTAGTTTGAGGAGTCAGTGGGTCAGAAGTCACAATTTCATTTGCTGAAGTCAGAACTGTGGATGCAGAAGTCAATCCTCCAACTGTTGAAGTCAGAACTGTTGATGCAGAATTTGATTGCTCTGCTGTTGAAGTTTGAACCGTAGTTTGAGAAGTCAACGGGTCAGAAGTCATTGTTCCATCTGTTGAGTACAGAACTGTGGATGCAGAAGTCAATGGTTGATCTGTTGAAGTCAGAACTGTTGATGCAGAAGTCGATGGCTCCGCTGTCGAAGTCAGAACAGTGACTGCAGAAGTCGATTGTTCTGATGTTGAAGATTGAACAGTAGTTTGAGAAGTCAGTGGGTCAGAAGTCATTGTTCCATCTGTTGAAGCCAGAACTGTGGATGCGGGAGTCGATGGCTCTGCTGTTGAAGTTTGAACAGTGGATGCGGTAGTCAACGGTCGATCTGTTGAACTCAGAAGTGTGGATGCAGAAGTCGATGGCTCTACTGGTGAGGTTTGTACTGTAGTTTGAGAGGTCAGTGGGTCAGAAGTCAATGTTCCATCTGTTGAAATCAGAACTGTGGATGCAGAAGTCAATGGTCCATCTGTTGAAGTCATAACTGTGGATGCAGAAGTCAATCCTCCATCCGTTGAAGTCAGAACTGTTGATGCAGAAGTTGATTGCTCTGCTGTTGAAGTTTGAACCGTAGTTTGAGAAGTCAATGGGTCAGAAGTCATTGTTCCATCTGTTGAGGTCAGAACTGTGGATACAGAAGTCGATGGTTGATTTGTTGAAGTCAGAACTGTTGATGCAGAAGTCGATGGCTCCGCTGTTGAAGTCAGAACAGTGACTGCAGAAGTCGATTGTTCTGATGTTGAAGATTGAACAGTAGTTTGAGAAGTCAGTGGGTCAGAAGTCATTGTTCCATCTGTTGAAGCCAGAACTGTGGATGCGGGAGTCGATGGCTCTGCTGTTGAAGTTTGAACAGTGGATGCGGTAGTCAACGGTCGATCTGTTGAACTCAGAAGTGTGGATGCAGAAGTCGATGGCTCTACTGGTGAGGTTTGTACTGTAGTTTGAGAGGTCAGTGGGTCAGAAGTCAATGTTCCATCGGTTGAAATCAGAACTGTGGATGCAGAAGTCAATGGTCCATCTGTTGAAGTCATAACTGTGGATGCAGAAGTCAATCCTCCATCCGTTGAAGTCAGAACTGCTGATGCAGAAGTTGATTGCTCTTTTGTTGAAGTGTGAACCATACTTTGAGAAGTCAATGGGTCAGAAGTCATTGTTCCATCTGTTGAGGTCAGAACTGTGGATAGAGAAGTCGATGGTTGATCTAATGAAGTCAGAACTGTTGATGCAGAAGTCGATGGCTCCGCTGTTGTAGTCAGAACAGTGACTGCAGAAGTCGATTGTTCTGATGTTGAAGATTGAACAGTAGTTTGAGGAGTCAGTGGGTCAGAAGTCATTGTTCCATCTGTTGAAGTCAAAACTGTGGATGCAGAAGTCAATGGTCCATCTGTTGAAATCAGAACTGTGGATGCAGAAGTCGAAAGTCCATCTGTTGTAGCCAGAACTGTGGATGCGGGAGTCGATGGCTCTACTGTTGAAGTTTGAACAGTGGATGCGGTAGTCAACGGTCGATCTGTTGTACTCAGAAGTGTGGATGCAGAAGTCGATGGCTCTACTGGTGAGGTTTGTACTGTAGTTTGAGAGGTCAGTGGGTCAGAAGTCAATGGTCCATCTGTTGAAGTCATAACTGTGGATGCAGAAGTCAATCCTCCATCCGTTGAAGTCAGAACTGTTGATGCAGAAGTTGATTGCTCTGCTGTTGAAGTCAGAACAGTGACTGCAGATGTCGATTGTTCTGATGTTGAAGATTGAACAGTAGTTTGAGGAGTCAGTGGGTCAGAAGTCACATTTTCATTTGCTGAAGTCAGAACTGTGGATGCAGAAGTCAATGGTGCATTTGTTGGAGTCAGAACTGTGGATGAAGAAGTCGATGGCTCTGCTGTTGATGTTTGAACCGTAGTTTGAGAAATCAGTGGGTCAGAAGTCACATTTGCATCTGTTGAAGTCTGAACTGTGGATGCAGAAGTCAATGGTCCAACTGTTGTCGTCAGAATTGTGGACGCAGAAGTCAATGGTCCATCTGTTGAAGTCAGAACTGTGGATGCGGGAGTCGATGGCTCTGCTGTTGAAGTTTGAACAGTGGATGCGGTAGTCAACGGTCGATCTGTTGTACTCAGAAGTGTGGATGCAGACGTCGATGGCTCTACTGGTGAGGTTTGTACTGTAGTTTGAGGGGTCAGTGGGTCAGAAGTCAATGTTCCATCTGTTGAAATCAGAACTGTGGATGCAGAAGTCAATGGTCCATCTGTTGAAGTCATAACTGTGGATGCAGAAGTCAATCCTCCATCCGTTGAAGTCAGAGCTGTTGATGCAGAAGTTGATTGCTCTGCTGTTGAAGTGTGAACCATACTTTGAGAAGTCAATGGGTCAGAAGTCATTGTTCCATCTGTTGAGGTCAGAACTGTGGATAGAGAAGTCGATGGTTGATCTAATGAAGTCAGAACTGTTGATGCAGAAGTCGATGGCTCCGCTGTTGTAGTCAGAACAGTGACTGCAGAAGTCGATTGTTCTGATGTTGAAGATTGAACAGTAGTTTGAGGAGTCAGTGGGTCAGAAGTCATTGTTCCATCTGTTGAAGTCAAAACTGTGGATGCAGAAGTCAATGGTCCATCTGTTGAAATCAGAACTGTGGATGCAGAAGTCGAAAGTCCATCTGTTGTAGCCAGAACTGTGGATGCGGGAGTCGATGGCTCTACTGTTGAAGTTTGAACAGTGGATGCGGTAGTCAACGGTCGATCTGTTGTACTCAGAAGTGTGGATGCAGAAGTCGATGGCTCTACTGGTGAGGTTTGTACTATAGTTTGAGAGGTCAGTGGGTCAGAAGTCAATGGTCCATCTGTTGAAGTCATAACTGTGGATGCAGAAGTCAATCCTCCATCCGTTGAAGTCAGAACTGTTGATGCAGAAGTTGATTGCTCTGCTGTTGAAGTCAGAACAGTGACTGCAGATGTCGATTGTTCTGATGTTGAAGATTGAACAGTAGTTTGAGGAGTCAGTGGGTCAGAAGTCACATTTTCATTTGCTGAAGTCAGAACTGTGGATGCAGAAGTCAATGGTGCATTTGTTGGAGTCAGAACTGTGGATGAAGAAGTCGATGGCTCTGCTGTTGATGTTTGAACCGTAGTTTGAGAAATCAGTGGGTCAGAAGTCACATTTGCATCTGTTGAAGTCTGAACTGTGGATGCAGAAGTCAATGGTCCAACTGTTGTCGTCAGAATTGTGGACGCAGAAGTCAATGGTCCATCTGTTGAAGTCAGAACTGTGGATGCGGGAGTCGATGGCTCTGCTGTTGAAGTTTGAACAGTGGATGCGGTAGTCAACGGTCGATCTGTTGTACTCAGAAGTGTGGATGCAGACGTCGATGGCTCTACTGGTGAGGTTTGTACTGTAGTTTGAGGGGTCAGTGGGTCAGAAGTCAATGTTCCATCTGTTGAAATCAGAACTGTGGATGCAGAAGTCAATGGTCCATCTGTTGAAGTCATAACTGTGGATGCAGAAGTCAATCCTCCATCCGTTGAAGTCAGAGCTGTTGATGCAGAAGTTGATTGCTCTGCTGTTGAAGTTTGAACCGTAGTTTGAGAAGTCAATGGGTCAGAAGTCATTGTTCCATCTGTTGAGGTCAGAACTGTGGATACAGAAGTCGATGGTTGATTTGTTGAAGTCAGAACTGTTGATGCAGAAGTCGATGGCTCCGCTGTTGGAGTCAGAACAGTGACTGCAGATGTCGATTGTTCTGATGTTGAAGATTGAACAGTAGTTTGAGGAGTCAGTGGGTCAGAAGTCACAATTTCATTTGCTGAAGTCAGAACTGTGGATGCAGAAGTCAATCCTCCAACTGTTGAAGTCAGAACTGTTGATGCAGAAGTTGATTGCTCTGCTGTTGAAGTTTGAACCGTAGTTTGAGAAGTCAACGGGTCAGAAGTCATTGTTCCATCTGTTGAGGTCAGAACCGTGGATCCAGAAGTCAATGGTTGATCTGTTGAAGTCAGAACTGTTGATGCAGAAGTCGATGGCTCCGCTGTCGAAGTCAGAACAGTGACTGCAGAAGTCGATTGTTCTGATGTTGAAGATTGAACAGTAGTTTGAGAAGTCAGTGGGTCAGAAGTCATTGTTCCATCTGTTGAAGCCAGAACTGTGGATGCGGGAGTCGATGGCTCTGCTGTTGAAGTTTGAACAGTGGATGCGGTAGTCAACGGTCGATCTGTTGAACTCAGAAGTGTGGATGCAGAAGTCGATGGCTCTACTGGTGAGGTTTGTACTGTAGTTTGAGAGGTCAGTGGGTCAGAAGTCAATGTTCCATCTGTTGAAATCAGAACTGTGGATGCAGAAGTCAATGGTCCATCTGTTGAAGTCATAACTGTGGATGCAGAAGTCAATCCTCCATCCGTTGAAGTCAGAACTGTTGATGCAGAAGTTGATTGCTCTGCTGTTGAAGTTTGAACCGTAGTTTGAGAAGTCAATGGGTCAGAAGTCATTGTTCCATCTGTTGAGGTCAGAACTGTGGATACAGAAGTCGATGGTTGATTTGTTGAAGTCAGAACTGTTGATGCAGAAGTCGATGGCTCCGCTGTTGAAGTCAGAACAGTGACTGCAGAAGTCGATTGTTCTGATGTTGAAGATTGAACAGTAGTTTGAGGAGTCAGTGGGTCAGAAGTCACATTTTCATTTGCTGAAGTCAGAACTGTGGATGCAGAAGTCAATGGTCCATCTGTTGAAGTCAGAAGTGTGGATGCAGGAATCGATGAGCCAACTATTGGGGTCAGAACTGTGGATGCAGAAGTCAACGGTTCATCTGTTGAAGTCGGAACTGTTGATGCTGAAGTAAATGGTCCATCTGTTGGAGTCAGAACTGTGGATGAAGAAGTCGATGGCTCTGCTGTTGATGTTTGAACCGTAGTTTGAGAAATCAGTGGGTCAGAAGTCACATTTGCATCTGTTGAAGTCTGAACTGTGGATGCAGAAGTCAATGGTCCATCTGTTGAAGTCAGAATTGTGGACGCAGAAGTCAATTGTCCATCTGTTGAAGTCAGAACTGTGGATGCGGGAGTCGATGGCTCTGCTGTTGAAGTTTGAACAGTGGATTCGGAAGTCAACGGTCGATCTGTTGAAGTCAGAAGTGTGGATGCAGAAGTCGAAGGCTCTACTGGTGAGGTTTGAACTGTAGTTTGAGAGGTCAGTGGGTCAGAAGTAAATGTTCCATCTGTTGAAATCAGAACTGTGGTTGCAGAAGTCAATGGTCCATCTGTTGAAGTCATAACTGTGGATGCAGAAGTCAATCCTCCATCCGTTGAAGTCAGAACTGTTGATGCAGAAGTTGATTGCTCTGCTGTTGAAGTTTGAACCGTAGTTTGAGAAGTCAATGGGTCAGAAGTCATTGTTCCATCTATTGAGGTCAGAACTGTGGATGCAGAAGTCAATGGTTGATCTGTTGAAGTCAGAACTGTTGATGCAGAAGTCGATGGCTCCGCTGTTGAAGTCAGAACAGTGACTGCAGAAGTCGATTGTTCTGATGTTGAAGATTGAACAGTAGTTTGAGAAGTCAATGGGTCAGAAGTCATTGTTCCATCTGTTGAAGCCAGAACTGTGGATGCGGGAGTCGATGGCTCTGCTGTTGAAGTTTGAACAGTGGATGCGGTAGTCAACGGTCGATCTGTTGAACTCAGAAGTGTGGATGCAGAAGTCGATGGCTCTACTGGTGAGGTTTGTACTGTAGTTTGAGAGGTCAGTGGGTCAGAAGTCAATGTTCCATCTGTTGAAATCAGAACTGTGGATGCAGAAGTCAATGGTCCATCTGTTGAAGTCATAACTGTGGATGCAGAAGTCAATCCTCCATCCGTTGAAGTCAGAACTGTTGATGCAGAAGTCGATGGCTCCGCTGTTGAAGTCAGAACAGTGACTGCAGAAGTCAATTGTTCTGATGTTGAAGATTGAACAGTAGTTTGCGGAGTCAGTGGGTCAGAAGTCACATTTTCATTTGCTGAAGTCAGAACTGTGGATGCAGAAGTCAATGGTCCATCTGTTGAAGTCAGAAGTGTGGATGCAGGAATCGATGAGCCAACTATTGGGGTCAGAACTGTGGATGCAGAAGTCAACGGTTCATCTGTTGAAGTCGGAACTGTTGATGCTGAAGTAAATGGTCCATCTGTTGGAGTCAGAACTGTTGATGCAGAAGTTGATTGCTCTTTTGTTGAAGTGTGAACCGTAGTTTGAGAAGTCAATGGGTCAGAAGTCATTGTTCCATCTGTTGAGGTCAGAACTGTGGATAGAGAAGTCGATGGTTGATCTAATGAAGTCAGAACTGTTGATGCAGAAGTCGATGGCTCCGCTGTTGTAGTCAGAACAGTGACTGCAGAAGTCGATTGTTCTGATGTTGAAGATTGAACAGTAGTTTGAGGAGTCAGTGGGTCAGAAGTCATTGTTCCATTTGTTGAAGTCAAAACTGTGGATGCAGAAGTCAATGGTCCATCTGTTGAAATCAGAACTGTGGATGCAGAAGTCGAAAGTCCATCTGTTGTAGCCAGAACTGTGGATGCGGGAGTCGATGGCTCTGCTGTTGAAGTTTGAACAGTGGATGCGGTAGTCAACGGTCGATCTGTTGTACTCAGAAGTGTGGATGCAGAAGTCGATGGCTCTACTGGTGAGGTTTGTACTGTAGTTTGAGAGGTCAGTGGGTCAGAAGTCAATGGTCCATCTGTTGAAGTCATAACTGTGGATGCAGAAGTCAATCCTCCATCCGTTGAAGTCAGAACTGTTGATGCAGAAGTTGATTGCTCTGCTGTTGAAGTTTGAACCGTAGTTTGAGAAGTCAATGGGTCAGAAGTCATTGTTCCATCTGTTGAGGTCAGAACTGTGGATACAGAAGTCGATGGTTGATTTGTTGAAGTCAGAACTGTTGATACAGAAGTCGATGGCTCCGCTGTTGAAGTCAGAACAGTGACTGCAGATGTCGATTGTTCTGATGTTGAAGATTGAACAGTAGTTTGAGGAGTCAGTGGGTCAGAAGTCACAATTTCATTTGCTGAAGTCAGAACTGTGGATGCAGAAGTCAATCCTCCATCCGTTGAAATCAGAACTGTGGATGCAGAAGTCGAAAGTCCATCTGTTGTAGCCAGAACTGTGGATGCGGGAGTCGATGGCTCTGCTGTTGAAGTTTGAACAGTGGATGCGGTAGTCAACGGTCGATCTGTTGAAGTCAGAAGTGTGGATGCAGGAATCGATGATCCAACTGTTGAGGTCAGAACTGTGGATGCAGAAGTCAACGGTTCATCTGTTGAAGTCGGAACTGTTGATGCTGAAGTAAATGGTCCATCTGTTGGAGTCAGAACTGTGGATGAAGAAGTCGATGGCTCTGCTGTTGATGTTTGAACCGTAGTTTGAGAAATCAGTGGGTCAGAAGTCACATTTGCATCTGTTGAAGTCTGAACTGTGGATGCAGAAGTCAATGGTCCAACTGTTGTCGTCAGAATTGTGGACGCAGAAGTCAATGGTCCATCTGCTGAAGTCAGAACTGTGGATGCGGGAGTCGATGGCTCTGCTGTTGAAGTTTGAACAGTGGATGCGGAAGTCAACGGTCGATCTGTTGAAGTCAGAAGTGTGGATGCAGAAGTCGAAGGGTCTACTGGTGAGGTTTGAACTGTAGTTTGTGAGGTCAATGGGTCAGAAGTCAATGTTCCATCTGTTGAAATCAGAACTGTGGTTGCAGAAGTCAATGGTCCATCTGTTGAAGTCATAACTGTGGAGGCAGAAGTCAATCCTCCATCCGTTGAAGTCAGAACTGTTGATGCAGAAGTTGATTGCTCTGCTGTTGAAGTTTGAACTGTAGTTTGAAAAGTCAACGGGTCAGAAGTCATTGTTCCATCTGTTGAGGTCAGAACTGTGGATGCAGAAGTCAATGGTTGATCTGTTGAAGTCAGAACTGTTGATGCAGAAGTCGATGGCTCCGCTGTTGAATTCAGAATAGTGACTGCAGAAGTCGATTGTTCTGATGTTGAAGATTGAACAGTAGTTTGAGAAGTCAGTGGGTCAGAAGTCATTGTTCCATCTGTTGAAGCCAGAACTGTTGATGCGGGAGTCGATGGCTCTGCTGTTGAGGTTTGAACAGTGGATGCGGTAGTCAACGGTCGATCTGTTGAACTCAGAAGTGTGGATGCAGAAGTCGATGGCTCTACTGGTGAGGTTTGTACTGTAGTTTGAGAGGTCAGTGGGTCAGAAGTCAATGTTCCATCTGTTGAAATCAGAACTGTGGATGCAGAAGTCAATGGTCCATCTGTTGAAGTCATAACTGTGGATGCAGAAGTCAATCCTCCATCCGTTGAAGTCAGAACTGTTGATGCAGAAGTTGATTGCTCTGCTGTTGAAGTTTGAACCGTAGTTTGAGAAGTCAATGGGTCAGAAGTCATTGTTCCATCTGTTGTGGTCAGAACTGTGGATACAGAAGTCGATGGTTGATCTGTTGAAGTCATAACTGTGGATGCAGAAGTCAATCCTCCATCCGTTGAAGTCAGAACTGTTGTTGCAGAAGTTGATTGCTCTGCTGTTGAAGTTTGAACCGTAGTTTGAGAAGTCAATGGGTCAGAAGTAATTGTTCCATCTGTTGAGGTCAGAACTGTGGATACAGAAGTCGATGGTTGATCTGTTGAAGTCAGAACTGTTGATGCAGAAGTCGATGGCTCCGCTGTTGAAGTCAGAACAGTGACTGCAGAAGTCGATTGTTCGGATGTTGAAGATTGAACAGTAGTTTGAGGAGTCAGTGGGTCAGAAGTCATTGTTCCATCTGTTGAAGTCAAAACTGTGGATGCAGAAGTCAATGGTCCATCTGTTGAAATCAGAACTGTGGATGCAGAAGTCGAAAGTCCATCTGTTGTAGCCAGAACTGTGGATGCGGGAGTCGATGGCTCTGCTGTTGAAGTTTGAACAGTAGTTTGAGAAGTCAGTGGGTCAGAAGTCATTGTTCCATCTGTTGAAGTCAGAACTGTGGATGCAGAAGTCAATGGCCCATGTGTTGAAGTCGGAACTGTTGATGCAGAAGTAAATGGTCCATCTGTTGGAGTCAGAACTGTGGATGCAGAAGTCGATGGCTCTGCTGTTGATGTTTGAACCGTAGTTTGAGAAATCAGTGGGTCAGAAGTCACCTTTTGATCTGTTGAAGTCTGTACTGTGGATGCAGAAGTCAATGGTCCAACTGTTGAAGTCATAACTGTGGATGCAAAAGTCAATCCTCCATCCGTTGAAGTCAGAACTGTGGATTCAGAAGTCAATGGTTGATCTGTTGAAGTCAAAACTGTTGATGCAGAAGTCGATGGCTCCGCTGTTGAAGTCAGAACAGTGACTGCAGAAGTCGATTGTTCTGATGTGGAAATTTGAACAGTAGTTTGAGAAGTCAGTGTGTCAGGAGTCACTGTTTCATCTGTTGAAGTCTGAACTGTGGATGCAGATGTCCATGGTTGATCTGTCGAAGTCAGAAGTGTGGATGCAGAAGTCAATGGTCCATCTGTTGAAGTCGGAACTGTTGATGCAGAAGTAAATGGTCCATCTGTTGGAGTCAGAACTGTGGATGCAGAAGTCGAAAGTCCATCTGTTGAAGCCAGAACTGTGGATGCAGAAGTCGAAAGTCCATCTGTTGAAGCCAGAACTGTGGATGCAGAAGTCGATGGCTCTGACGTTGAAGTCAGAACTGTGGATGCGGAAGTCGATGGCTCTGCTGTTGATGTTTGAACCGTAGTTTGAGAAATCAGTGGGTCAGAAGTCACATTTTCATCTGTTGAAGTCTGTACTGTGGATGCAGAAGTCAATGGTCCAGCTGTTGTCGTCAGAATTGTGGACGCAGAAGTCAATGGTCCATCTGTTGAAATCAGAACTGTGGATGCGGGAGTCGATGGCTCTGCTGTTGAAGTTTGAACAGTGGATGCGGAAGTCAACGGTCGATCTGTTGAAGTCAGAAGTGTGGATGCAGATGTCGATGGCTCTACTGGTGAGTATTGAACTGTAGTTTGAGAGGTCAGTGCGTCAGAAGTCAATGTTCCATCTGTTGAAGTCATAACTGTGGATGCTGATGTCAATCCTCCATCCGTTGAAGTCATAACTGTTGATGCAGAAGTTGATTGCTCTGCTGTGGAAGTTTGAACCGTAGTTCGAGAAGTCAATGGGTCAGAAGTCATTGTTCCGTCTGTTGAGGTCAGAACTGTGGATTCAGAAGTCAATGGTTGATCTGCAGAAGTCAAAACTGTTGATGCAGAAGTCGATGGCTCCACTGTTGAAGTCAGAACAGTGACTGCAGAAGTCGATTGTTCTGATGTTGAAGATTGAACAGTAGTTTGAGAAGTCAGTGGGTCAGAAGTCACGTTTTCACCTGTTGAAGTCAGAACTGTGGATGCAGAAGTCAATGGTGCATCTGTTGAAGTCGGAACTGTTGATGCAGAAGTAAATGGTCCATCTGTTTGAGTCAGAACTGTGGATGCAGAAGTCGATGGCTTGGCTGGTGAAGTTTGAACTGGAGTTTGAGAAGTCAGTGGGTCAGAAGTCACATTTTCATCTGTTGAAGTCACAACTGTGGATGCAGAAGTCAATGATCCAACTGTTGTCGTCAGAATTGTGGACGCAGAAGTCAACGGTCGATCTGTTGAAGTCAGAAGTGTGGATGCAGAAGTCGATGGCTCTACTGGTGAGGTTTGTACTGTAGTTTGAGAGGTCAGTGGGTCAGAAGTCAATGTTCCATCTGTTGAAATCAGAACTGTGGATGCAGAAGTCAATGGTCCATCTGTTGAAGTCATAACTGTGGATGCAGAAGTCAATCCTCCATCCGTTGAAGTCAGAACTGTTGATGCAGAAGTTGATTGCTCTGCTGTTGAAGTTTGAACCGTAGTTTGAGAAGTCAATGGGTCAGAAGTCATTGTTCCATCTGTTGAGGTCAGAACTGTGGATGCAGAAGTCAATGGTTGATCTGTTGAAGTCAGAACTGTTGATGCAGAAGTCGAGGGCTCCGCTGTTGAAGTCAGAACAGTGACTGCAGAAGTCGATTGTTCTGATGTTGAAGATTGAACAGTAGTTTGAGAAGTCAGTGGGTCAGAAGTCATTGTTCCATCTGTTGAAGCCAGAACTGTGGATGCGGGAGTCGATGGCTCTGCTGTTGAAGTTTGAACAGTGGATGCGGAAGTCAATGGTCGATCTGTTGAAGTCAGAAGTGTGGATGCAGAAGTCGATGGCTCTACTGGGGAGGTTTGAACTGTAGTTTGAGAGGTCAGTGCGTCAGAAGTCAATGGTAGATCTGTTGAGGTCAAAACTGTTGATTCAGAAGTCGATGGCTCCGCTGTTGAAGTCAGAACAGTGACTGCAGAAGTCGATTGTTCTGATGTTGAAGATTGAACAGTAGTTTGAGAAGTCAGTGGGTCAGAAGTCACGTTTTCATCTGTTGAAGTCAGAACTGTGGATGCAGAAGTCAATGGTGCATCTGTTGAAGTCGGAACGGTTGATGCAGAAGTAAATGATCCATCTGTTTGAGTCAGAACTGTGGATGCAGAAGTCGATGGCTCTGCTGGTGAAGTTTGAACATTAGTTTGAGAAGTCAGTGGGTCAGAAGTCATTGTTCCATCTGTTGAAGTCAGAACCGTTGATGCTGAAGTCAATGGTCTATCTGTTGAAGTCAGAACTGTGGATGCAGAAGTCGAAGGCTCTGATGTGGAAATTTGAACGGTAGTTTGAGAAGTCAGTGGGTCAGAAGTCACTGTTTCATCTGTTGAAGTCTGAACTGTGGATGCAGATGTCCATGGTTGATCTATCGAAGTCAGAAGTGTGGATGAAGAAGTCGATGGCTCTGCAGGTGAAGTTTGAACTGTAGTTTGAGAGGTCAGTGTGTCAGAAGTCACCGTTTCATCTGTTGAAGTCAGAACTGTGGATGTAGAAGTCAATGGTCGATCTGTTGAAGTCGGAACTGTTGATGCAGAAGTAAATGGTCCATCAGTTGGAGCCAGAACTGTTGATGCAGAAGTCCATGGCTCTACTGGTGAAGTTTGAACTGTAGTTTGAGAGGTCAGTGGGTCAGAAGTCAATGTTCCATCTGTTGAAGTCATAACTGTTGATGCAGCGGTCGATTTCTCTGCAGTTGAAGTTTGAGAAGTCATTGGGTCAGAAGTAATTGTTCCATCTGTTGAAGTTAGAACTGTGGATGCAGAAGTCAATCCTCCATCTGTTGATGTCAGAACTGTGGATGCAGAAGTCGATGGATCTACTGTTGAAGTTTGAACCGTAATTTTAGAAGTCAGTGGGACAGAATTCACAGTTGTGACTGTTGAATTCAGAACCGTGGATGCAGAAGTCACCGTTCCATCTGTTGAAGTCAGATTATTATTATACTTATTATATTATACTCTTAAATTATACATAATTGAATAGCAATTTGACCAATTATATTCATGACATTAACGATGATGAAAAGAATAATTCTGACATGTTTAGTCTTAATCTACATATTTTACTCTACATTCTGTACGTGATAGTTCACGCAGGAGGCTTCAGTATTAAATTAGTTACTTGTAAAAATAATCTATCAACAGTTTATCACCTAGAAGATCTCCGTCTCATATCTGCACTCGATTTCTTACGGAAATTCAGGCAATAAATCAGGCTCATAAAACCTTCAACCATGAGATTCGTTTATGTAGAAAGAAACTTAAAGACACCGGGCGAAACCTAACTGAATCATGTTATGAACACCCCCCCACCGCCCCCCAAACAAAGACACACATACGCACACACATACACACGCATGCAAACACAAACGCGCAGCCTAAACCCTACTATAGGAAGCACATTCAGAAAGGATGACATTCACTCATCCTTTTTTCAAACATTTTCCTAGGCTGGGGCATTATTTAAAAATGGATCGAATTCACAAATAAATAGAAATAAAGTAGGTGAGTCCTTGTTTCTACAACATGAACAGCGTCCTGCAGCTGGTGCGTTGATTAATGAAGTGTGCGGCGGGGGCAGGGCGGATACGAGCTGAACCCGTCCCAGGTTCTGACACAACCACATTAAACTAACCGACAGGTTCAACTAACTGGTTAAACTCGACGGGCGTGCGTGCAAGACATCAAGATATATAGTCAGTTATACATCATATATATATATACATGAATGAGAGAGAGAGCGCGACAGTGAGAGAGAGAGAGAGAGACAGAGACAGAGACAGAGACAGAGACAGAGAGAGAGAGAGAGAGGGACAGAGAGAGAGACAGAGAGAGAGAGGGACAGAGAGAGAGACAGAGAGAGAGAGAGAGAGAGAGAGAGAGACAGAGAGAGAGAGTAATTTACATTTAGGGCATTTAGCTGACGCTTTCATCCAAAGCAACTTACAATATGTACATTTGTCAGAAGGTGAAACAATATATCGCTGTCAGTACAGTAAGGAACAGTAATTAGTACAGTCATTTAAATTACATGCATATAGAGAGAGAGACAGATAGTAATTTACTTATATACAGTATACATAAAAAAAAATCAGATATATCTCTATATATATATATCATCTATAAATTATTATATACTGTAAATATATCTCCCTTTATATATAGATAGAGTCAATCAATATATACATATGATGTATTAATTAGTATATGCTGCTCTACCTCTATAGATACCCCGGCATCAAGCCGCTATTCAAGTCGCCATAATTCATATATTACGCCTTTATTTCTCATCGGTTAAAGCACCTTGTTAGCTTTGTATTTAACCGATAAACCTCATCCTCCTCACCACCTACAAGGCCCTAAACAACCTTGCACCCCCGTACATAACAGATCTCCTCCAGCGCCACTCCCCCACTCGCTCCGCTGAGGCCCACCTTCTCACCCCCATCACCAGGACCAAGTTAGGGTATCTGCAGGTTTCAGCAAGTCCAATATAAGACTATCTAAGACCTTTTTGATACCACCTTGAATGAAATTTAAGACCTAAAACACGCAATGGTGGGGGTTGGCAACAGACGCGAGCCAACTTCGGAAACGGACGTCTTCCAGCCAACTGTTCTTGAATTTGCACCTACCCATTGTCGCAGATAATCGTTCATATATGCAGCTATCAAGAAAGAAGCCTCTCTACATGTCCTTTCTGAAAAGCTCCCAGAGAAAGATAAAAAAAAAAATAGTCCTGCCCCGACAAATTTAAGACCTTGAGTTACAGTATTCAAGACAAGCATGTGACATTTGTAACGAATTTAAGACTTTTTAAGGCCTTCAATTTAGAAACATGAATTTAAGACTTTTTAAGGATGCGCGGACACCCTGAAGTAGCGCACCCTGGGGGACAGAGCGGACACCCTGAAGTACCGCACCCTGGGGGACAGAGCGGACACCCTGAAGTACCGCACCCTGGGGGACAGAGCGGACACCCTGAAGTACCGCACCCTGGGGGACAGAGCGGACACCCTGAAGTACCGCACCCTGGGGGACAGAGCCTTCGCCATCGCCGCCCCTCCGCTCTGGAACTCCCTCCCTATCGCCATCCGAAAATCCCGATACACTCCTTTGATTCAAGAGTCAACTTAAAACCCATCTCGTCAGGACCACCTACAACATCTGACAAATCATCCTCCGCCATCTTCCACCCTTTCTCCCTCTCTTATTGTGACGTCTATTGTTGTGGTGTCGTTTATTTTCCTTTTGTTTGAGTGTCTGTACTGTCCGTATTCCTTTTTTTTGTTAAGCGTCTTTGAGTACTTACTGATAAGCGCAGTAAAAAACAGATGAATTATTATGATTCATTCATACGATACATTTCTTCCTCCTTCCACCATCTCCTCCATTATCTACAACATGAATCGCTCACCCTCCACCAGCGGTCCACAGAGGACCACCACCCAGGTGAACACCACCCAGATGCTCCTACGAGAAGTCGAGGCCATCGCGGCCCGCAGCCTTTCTGAAGTTAGCCGGGGAGAAACGGTTCCTCATGAAAAAAAAAAAGAGAGCGTAATCCCTTGTTTGAGCGCGTCCAGCGGGATCCCAAGGAGCTCCGGTGTCTGAATGTGCAGTTTGCTACTGTGGTCGTCCTTATCTCCCGGACATCCCAGTCCACCAGTAGGAAGCTGGCGTCAGCTCATAAAGGGCTCTACGTGTGATAAGGAAGAGGGAGTATGCGGCCATACCCCAACAAAAAGTAATCAAACAATATTCAAATTCCACAACACTCCTCGGCAACTCTGATAATATTTATTGGAAGATGGTTACAGGGTAATAAAAGTCCTTCCTGAAAGGGGCAACGGTTTAAGGAAACAAAAAACGATTTCAGGCCAGGGTAGAACAGATCGAACAGATTGAAAATCTTTTAACCGACAATGTAGGTGTTACGTATAATTTCTTCAAAAATGGGTTTGGTTGCATTGGTCTTTAATGATTGACCGAATATTCATTAACTAGCGGTTAAGGCAAGCGCCTGACCTTTGAAGGGATATTTATTATCACAAACATATCTTAATAGTAACAACCATACCGTACAGAATAAACTTTACTCTCACTTGCGGATCCCACGGACATTCATTAGAAAAGGTTTTACATGCATGCAGAGTCTGGGCTAGATGGGGTCTGGGGGACCCGACACAACTGCAGCACCAGACGAGCTCTTTCTACGGCCCTGCCTCAACCCCCGCACAGCGGCGGCTCACGTTCAGCGACGCCAGACGTACTTCTCGACGTGCGTCAGACCCTGTGCGCCTCACAGAACGTAAACAGGGAGGACCGGGCGTACAGCGAGCGCTACTTCGGGGCGCGGCGTGTGTCCACAGGCTAGCTAAGAGCGTTTCACCAATAGCTTCAAGGGCAGCCTGAACGGGTTGAGGGGGCACAGCGGGGGCTCGGGCGGCGTGGGTGTCTTCGCCGCTACCACGCGCTCGCCGCGGTCATTCGAGTAGTTGTGTTCTCCCGCGGCGGCCGAGTTCACGGCGTCCCGGCTGGGTCCCGCTTGGGCGGGGCCGGGGCTGGTGGCCGCGGCCGGCGGCGGGGGGACCTCACCCCTCTCTGCCCGCGGGGCGGGGGCGGAGAGGCTGGCGTAGGTCTGCATGGGGTCAGGGGTCAGGGGGAGAGAGACGTAAGCGGGTTGGGCAGAAAGAGCAGCTCTGTTGATCCTCCGTGGTGTGCGTTGTTGGTTGAGGGGACAGTGTAGGGGCCAAAGAGGATCTCATTGATTAATGATAAGTTAGATAAAAAACAATTAATCATTGGTAATGATGATTGTTTTATTATTTACAAGGTTAGGGTTAGGGTTATGTATTAATGATAAAAACATCTCTATATTTGTATTTCCGGTTATATAAATATGACGTTTCTGTTTGGTATTAACCAATGCTAAATATTAGGGTTGGACTTTAACTTTGGTGAGTTGGAATCAGATACTGTGGGAAGCAACACAGTTCTTTCTTTTCTGTGTGTTTGATATTATTATTTTGCTCTTTTCTTTTTTTAATTTTGCTGCGATATAAAAAAGAAATAAAACAACAAATACTCAACAAAGACTTTCGCTGAGAGGAGTGAAACAGAGTGCCCCTGCACGTTTGGTGGGTGAGTGGACGTGGCCGGTGGGGGGGGGGGGGTTGTGTGTGTGTGTGTGTGTGTGTGTGTGTGTGTGTGTGTGTGTGTGTGTGTGTGTGTGTGTGTGTGTGTGTGTGTGTGTGTGTGTGTGTGTGTGTGTGTGTGTGTGTGTGTGTGTGTGTGTGTGTGTGTGGGGGGGGGGAGATAGCTTGGTGAAGCAGCCTCACCTGGCCCAGTGCTACTGGACTCTGCGGCTGGGTGAGGCTACATACCTGTGCTGCAGTGAGTAATCTGTGTGCACAGATTAGACCAGCCTTCACCACACGCCCTCACGGTACGACACGGCAGCATCGGGCCGTGTGGCGTTATAAAAACATCATTAAACCGGATTCCAACAGCGCCATCCCCTGTGCCCTTATAGCCCCGTAAAAGTCCCCCAGGCGGGGTGTAGCACGCGGACACCGCCCCAGGCACCGAGGTAGGGCGTGACAACCCTCGCTCAAGGCATATGTTGGTGTCACTGTTTCTATTATTAGATTTTTTTTTTACATTGCATTTAAATAATGTGAAGTACTGGCACTGGGCCACTTTATGATTTATACTGTTTAGACTGTTGATAATGTTTGTCCTTACTTTAGAATCTATTTTTGTTTTCTTTAGCACTTCTTTGTATCGTCATTGTATTGTTTTATATCCTGTGTTTCCACGGCTGCTGTAACCAAGGGATTACATCTCCGGGGGATTTACAACGTTTTTATTTTTTTTATTGAATGAGTGTGAATTTTTTCTAAACCAAAGGCCGGTTCTCCCCTTACGGGTTTGATCTGCGTTCTAATTTGTACACAGTTGAACCCCGTACCTTACCAGGGGTTACCGGTATGGTACTGGGTTTAACCCCGTTGGGAGCCACAGCTATACGATTATTGTGAACAGGGACATTTTACATCAGTCAGACTTTAGTATTTATTTTTCAAGTATCCATGACGACCCAACAACCCCAGTAAAAGGAATGACTGAGGGTGTTTTATTGTCTGCAGCCATATTCCAGAGGTGAAGACACGCGCTTTTAAACGGGGTGCAGCTTTATGGGCCATGACTTCTTCATGTAATGTTTAACTTTTTCCCATAAAAAACCTGACTAAGCTTCACGAAACAAATAACAGAAGGGAAAATAAACAGTTTTAAAGTTTTAAAGCCTGTGCGGGATCACACTTTTATTGTGTTGTTTCTTTATTTTGGCCCACACCCTCCATCTGCGTTTGTGTGATTACCTCGATCATGTGCTGGCGTAGTTTGCCTCCATCCAGCAGAGGGAGCTCTTCTGGCAGCGCCATCAGAAGGTCCAGCACCACAGCGCACTCTGGAGGCCAGGAAAGGAAAGGCAGCAAGAAATTAATCATACGATTTGCCTGACATCACAGGTAGTCAGATTACAGTATTGTGTTTCTAGACAACACAACAGGGCTTTTGATCTGGTATTGCCAATTTAATATAATGAAGCTGTAATGTATAACTATAATATAATATATACACACACACACACACACACACACACACACACACACACACACACACACACACACACACACACACACACACACACACACACACACACACACACACACACACACACACACACACACACACACACACACACACACACACACACACACCCCAGTGCATTTTGCGCTAAATCATTAAATTGGCACATCTCAAACCATCTCCATGTTACGAGACGTAATGTGACGTAGAGTCCCATCATTGCAGTAAGAGACGTTTATTCGTTTTTCTTTGATTTACCAAACTTCCCTGTTGTCCCGACCAGAAGGCTAGGCTAGGCTAGGCTATCCAGAGGGCGACTTCCAGGGGCCCCGTGTGACACCCACCAGGGACCCGCCCTGGCTCCTCAGGGACCTCAGAGCTCCGCCCTACCTTCCCCCGGGCCGGTTGAGACACTGCACTGCATCCGTCACCAACACCCTCGGCTCAAAGCCACGCCCACCTTCCAGAAAACCCTTACCGAGTTCTGAGTTACTAATATGGGTCTGTCGTGTTTGGGTAATGATTCTACAATACTGGTGATGATGTCACCTTCGTTAGCAGATTACCAGGGAAACGGCCGTGGCCGCTGACTCACTGCAATTATTTGCAATGTCAACTATGACTTGGATTCACTTCGACCAATCAGGAACGGCGATTAGTAATAAGGAACGACGCGGGTTCCACCGTGGCGGTCAACATCGTAACGGCCTTGTGGGGAGGGGTGCGGCCGGCCAACCCTTTATTATCTGATCTGATATCAGATCAGATAATAAAGGGTCGGACGCCCGGCCACTCATCAGAGAGGATAAGAAAACGGCATTGTTCATTCGATTGAAATAAAATGGAATTAGGTCTTAAAACAGTAAACCAAGACCCCATGCAGCCCAGAGAGGAGACAGTGCAGGAGCCCAAGAGGAACACATCGATTGATAATAATAAGTTTATGAAAAATAATTTATTATTGGTAATGACAATTGAAAAAACATTTCTATATTTTGTGTTTTCGATTCTATAAATAGGGGTTTAGTATTAACTAATACTAATCCTAAGGTTTGGACGCGACTTTTGCTAGTAGGAGTCAGATACTGGGGGAAGTTTTTTGACCGTGCGTTTGATATTATAATTTTGTGTTTTCTATAAAAATGTGGTGGTGATTTTGGGTGGGTGGGCTAAAGAATGCATTACATTTATCAATACTTCACAGGGCTCCAGACGCCATGAGGTCACCTTTATATATCTCTGTTCATAACTTTCATATAATGTGAATGTCGGATTCACAAACCGATTAGAAAGTAAATAATCCACTTCGTTCATTTTCATGCTAACGCCCACCATACTGCACTTGCGCTACTGTGCTGTGATTGGTCGAAGGTCACTGTACTGTAGCTACTGGGCTAGGTCAACCTTTGGGCTAAACTAATTTAGCCCAAATGGGAAGCATATGAAGGGGGCGTGTCAGGGCACCTGTCAATCAAACTTCAATGGAAGCTTACGCTACTGCGCTTGGGCTAAATGAAATTAGCCCAAATGGGGGCGTGTCATGACACCTGTCAATCACAATAAAATGCCCGCTTACGCTACTGTGCTTGGGCTGAATGACTTTAGCCCAAATGGGAAGCATATGAAGGGGGCGTGTCACGATACCTGTCAATCAAAATTGAATGGAAGCTTACGCTACTCCGCTAGGGCTGAATACATTTAGCCCGTTCACTAGAAAAAACCGAAGATATGTCATATATCCTGGGTTTTTCTGTCACTTTTTGGTGCTGGTGCTGCTTTAGGTTTACCAAAATTTAAAACAATATGTTCTAAGGTTTTTAATAATATTTGTTCATTTTTACTGTAAAAGGTAGGGAGGGCTTAGCCCTGTTAGCCCATTTATACCAGCCGTCCCTGAAAATAAAGTCAACTTGTCTCGTTGCTCGGGTCAGAAACGCTGTTTGAGACTCACCCCACCAAGTGGTACACTGACGGAAAAGAGGAGCGAAACGGAGTGCCACTGCCGACAGCATGAACCCACAGTGTAGTTAGTGGACGCTTATTTCGTTGTAATATAACGGAGACAAAGACGTGCCCTACCCAAGGGCGAGAGGGGGCCGTCCTTGCCCTCCCTCCAGGGATGGGAGAGGTGCAGGTATATCTTATTGAAGTCCACGAAGCACTTCGACCTCTGCTCCTGTTGACCTGCCTTGCCTGGGCCTTCAACAGGTTCCTGAAACGATTACACAAGATGTTGAATTTCTCTATGCCAAACCAAATTAAATAAAATCACTTTAATTAAGGTTAAAGTCACAGGCTTTATTTGCAGTTAACTGATTTGTTGAGCCAGACATAGAGGGAAACCCATTGGAGCATGTAATCATTTCAAACACTGTATTATTCTGGGTTATTATTTGGATGCAGGGCATTAACTTATAAAGTGAAGTGAAACAATCTCAAAACGTATCACTTAAACTTTTTGTGGGTATCACTGTGTTTCTCATGTCATGCTTTCTCAAATAATTAAAAACAACTTTATTTCTGGTATCCTAGCGGTCCATTAATCACGCTACAAAGTTCCTTGTCTAGATAGTTTTCTCTTGGTAATGTTATTTTATTTAAATGTTGTTGCATCTGATTTAACCTAGACTATAAGATATTGTGTGTGGATAAAATTCTCTATAAAAGGTCACATCATTTCAAACGAGGCGTGGTTCGCTAGCCATTCAAGGACCTGTGTTAGCAATCAACATTAACATTAGCATTAGTACAGCAAAAAAACACACAGGTCTTACCAATGTGTTAGCAATCGCCAATAGCATTAGCATAGCATCGAAACACACAGGTCTTACCAATGTGTTAGCAATCGCCAATAGCATTAGCATAGCATCGAAACACACAGGTCTTACCACCCTTGAGCCAGGCTTGTCCGTTGCCCCGGCAACGGCCGACGCTTGGCTGAGCCGCCGCAACAGAGGCGTGGAGGCGGCTGCTTGGCAACCTGCCCCTGGCAACGCAACGGAGGGCGTGGCTGAGGGCCCCTGCCCCGGCGTGGACGGAGGGACAAGCACCCCTACAGGGGGGCCTGACAGGGGGACCCGGGTCAGGGTCACCACGGGGGTCTGGAGGACGGGGGCCAGGCCCCCCGGGGAGGGGCCCCTGGGAGGGAGGGGCCCTGAAGGGGATCAGGATGGAGAGTCAGAGATACTTTAACTACATCTTATCGTACAAGAGTAAACAAGTACTAATCTTATATTATTAATGCAATAATAATAATAATATTATTATTATTATTTTAAATATTACTTATCTTATTCGACCTAATTCTATCGTTTTGTTCTTATTATATCGTGGACCAGAGATAAACTCAATTTAGGTTCCTAGATCTCTGGCCCATTGACAGTAAAGTTGACTTTGACTCCGATCTAGGCTTGGTTCCTCAACACTCATATAGTAGCAACAATACAAGATCCCGATAAAGTTAGTAAAAAATAAGTAAAATGTGTATGTAAAAATAAGTGGCAGCATCAATGAGGTAGCATATGATGCAGATTAGTACAGAAAACCCCACAACTCATCGGTCCACAGACTTCTTCCTGTTTGGTTTAGATTCAAGCAAGATGCACCATGAAGGTCCCGCCCCCTCGCCTCTCAGCCAATGAACTGAAGAAACAGAATTTTTTTGTGTGTCCACCTGGAGTGACAGGGCCGGTCGTGGGGGGCTGGGCGTGGCCAGACCGCGGGGGAGAAACTGCAGAGTTCAAAGGGGTCTGAGGTTCTGTGGACGACACGACCAGCATCTGAGAGAGAGAGAGAGAGAGAGAGAGAGAGAGAGAGAGAGAGAGAGAGAGAGAGAGAGAGAGAGAGAGAGAGAGAGAGAGAGAGAGAGAGAGAGAGAGAGAGAGAGAGAGAGAGAGATTATATTTACCTGGTAAATATAAACTAGAACATCATTCATGTAATAAATACTTAAAAGAAAAATAAACCTGATTTAATTAATCAACGCAAACACATGACTTCATCGACCTGAGCTTTTATTCTTAAACATGGGTACGAAACACTGAATCGTTAGAGTGTAGCCACGGCGTGTTGCACTTTCACAGTAGACACTAAACCAACCGCACGTGCAATCATAGCGCAGCCGCGACACAGACCGGCACGCCGGCTGTCTCGATGACTCTCTCTCTCACTCTTAACCTCCATCATACACCTCCATCACTCGTCTCCATAGCAACCTGGAACCACAACACCCACTAGCCCCGGCGCCCGCGCCCTACCTGGGAGAACGCCTTGGCGATGTCCCCCTCCAGGTCCCCCGCCACGAAGCGGGCCGTTTCCCGCCACAGCTGGAGAGGCTCCTCCCCCTCGCCCTCAAGCCCCGCCTCGTTACTCCGCTGCCTCCGCAGCTGACTGGCCCCCCTGCTGACCGCCCGGACCTTCAGCTCACGCACCACGGTGCACAGCTGGGGGCGGGTGGAGGAAGAGAGAGAGAGAGAGAGAGAGAGAGAGAGAGAGAGAGAGAGAGAGAGAGAGAGAGAGAGAGAGAGAGAGAGAGTAGTGATGGGACAGGAGAGAGGAGTTTGATTAAAGGATTCCTATATTACGCAGGTTCAAGCAGCTGACCTGCTGTTTGAGCGTACTGTGTGCTGTTTAGATGTGCTTACTGTCAGGTCCACCACCTCGTGTGTAGATAAGTTACCTGTTCATCATGTGTCGCTTAATTGTTAATATATATTTATATAGTTGTGCTGACCCCCACAAAAGAAAATACATACTACTGACATTGATTACAGAAACATAATTGTGTGAGTGACTGAGTGAGTGTGTGAGTGATTAAGTGTGCGTGCAGTGTGCTTGCGCGTGTGTGTGTGTGTGTGTGTGTGTGTGTGTGTGTGTGTGTGTGTGTGTGTGTGTGTGTGTGTGTGTGTGCAACCCCACGAAGGGCCGTCGTGCAGAGCGTAGGGTGCTCACCTCCTCGATGGACCGCTTGGGAACCCTCTTCTGCAACCACTCATAGTCGATGTCCGGCTCGACGCGACGGTGGTGCTTGAGCCACTCGAGGCCCTTCAGCAACCTGCGCTGCTCGGTGACCCCCCAGGTGCACACATTCTCCATAAGCCCTCGCCGTTCGCGCACCTGCTTCTGCACCGTTCTGCGCTCCTCGTAGCGTTTGGTCAGGATGCGCTGCCGAGGCGGGGGCTTCATGGTGTCCTGAGGCGACGGTCGGGTCCTAATGTAATGTTGTTGCTGTTGCTGTTGCTGTTGTTGCTGTTTTCTCTCCGCTCATGCCATGAAGATAAACAGTCGGCTGAGGGTTTGGAGGGGACGGCTTGTGGCAACACTGCCTTGTTGCCGGAAACACAATTTCGAGCTCTACGGCGAGCGATAAGGCCGTTTACGCGCATGCGTACGCATGTGCCGCGCCGAACTGCGCGGCAAATGCGCGGCAAAAAAACTCCGCAGTTCGGCGTTGACTTCTTGCGGATACATTTTATAATACAAACGAGAAAAAACTAATTTTGGAGTACCGAGTGAAACAAAGTCGACGGTGGATCGCACCGTAGAACATAAAAGATATGGCAGCGGTGGGATTTGAACCCACGCCTCCGAAGAGACTGGAGCCTTAATCCAGCGCCTTAGACCGCTCGGCCACGCTACCCCTATAAACATTTTGTTGAGAAAAATTAATAAATTCAATTACCCAAAATATCGTGTAGTAGGTAAACCTAGTTATTGTATAGCATATTTGATCCAGATTTTGAACACTGTATTTACATTA